>NC_059381.1:82500-190000 GCF_019703515.2 Myxocyprinus asiaticus | reverse complement strand
GAAGCATTGCGAATGACGTAATCGAATTAAAAACGATGGAAAAATATCAAACTATTTATTTCAGTTTGTTGAATATAATATAAGAATAGAAACAATACATTTTAAGTTTACTGCAAAAATAATCGGATTATAAGTAGTGTGAAGCTGTAGGGAGACTCGATTGGTTCATTCAGAGTGCATCATGGGAGTGGGCGGAGCTGTATGACTTGTTTGGCGCTTTGTTGGGCGTGATTTTCTGATTGGTGGATCTTTCTCTGATGGATCATGGGTACTGTAGTTGTTTATCATAAATTCCACTATTAAACAGGATTTTTGAATAATTACATTGAAATAACATGGACTGATGTCTTCAACAGAAGTATATATCATGAGTGAACAACTTCAGAGCTCACAGTAGGTTTATAAGATATCATTGAAAATAAACTTGTATATAGAAAAAATGAATGGGATTTTAACTTCCAGGACCTGACTGTTGCACTGTTGTACTGACTTCCTTATTATTCATCTTATTAGGGGTCAAGTACTAAAGGTGTCTATTGTATCTGTTAGTTATCTTCTTCCACCACTGAGCTCTATGGCAGCCTAAACAACTTATGAAATTTGGCACACTGATAGAGGACAGTTTGAACATATATCAAAGCAAATTTGGGGTCTCTATCTCTAACCCTCTAGCGCCACCAACTGCTCAGCAAGCAGACGTATATTTGCACAGCATTTCTGTCTTCACATTTCAGAAGATAAGTCTCTGAACTGGAGTGCAATTTGAGTCTCAAGACAAACGTAACCCTAACCCTACAGCATCAGTGTGTTTTAATACTAATAAACAACATGTATGAAAGTCCAATGTATGTTATATCATCTTTAATCAACAAGCACAATAAAGTGACTGAATGGTTTTCAATCATCATCTCTCGTGTTCTCAGGCATGCACGACTTTCTCGTGTCAAATACAACCCAACGCCACGACATTTACCTGGTCTGACGCAAGTACTTCCACTTACACGAACTGGCCGGAGGGTCAACCGGATCTCACGTAAGTTAAACTAGTAACAGGATCTGGTAAGTGTCTTGTCATTGTTGTTCTGTGTGATAATAAAACTGTGTGTTTGATAGTGACAAACCGAACGGTGTGTGTACTGCCATGATTAAAGAAGCAGGCGAGGATTATGGGAAATGGAAAACACATGTATGCCGTTATGTGCGACCGTACATGTGCAAAAGAGCATTGAATAGTAAGAGATTAAACATTAAGAGATTTCTTTATTGTTTTGTTTCTAAAACTGTGCATATAATGTCACATGCACATTCTGCTTGATTAAATCTTGATGAATGTTTAAAATTCACTGGTATATTTGTGCATCTCTGCAGCTATTTGTCCTCCTGGCTGGTTGAGTTTCGCTGGTAACTGTTATTGGGTGGTCAGTAACCGAAATCTCTTGACCAGCTGGTATTTGGCTCAGAGCACGTGCTTTAACATGGGCGCAAACCTGGTGACCATCAAGAAGTACGAATAAACACTGATGTAAAACAGAGATTGTTATAGATAGTTATGGATCAAATACAGATCATTTATTTAACATGATTGTTTTCATTTCTAGTGAAGCGGAGCAGTTCTTCATAAATGCCCAGTTACCTGATTTTCACCAGGTAGATTTACCTGATCTGTGGATTGGCATTTCAGGTGAGTGATACATACAATCTGAGTTTGTCAAAGTGAAGCTCTTCTAATGTTCTCAACAGGATAAAAACAAAGTCTTAACGTGAACTTCAGCGACTCAATCAATCGTTTGTCTTGGTTTTGTCTGCAACACCAGATAAGGACCAAGACGGGACATTTCGCTGGGTGGACAAAACTGCAGTAGAGTTTTCAAACTGGAGCCCAAATTTCCCTCAGAATACGGCGAACCAGTGGGACTGCGGTCAGATTTACACCGGTGAGATTTTTGGAGAACTGAGACAGTTTGGCCCTCATAAACATGTTGTTTAAAGTTTGACCGTTTGTTTCCTCTTTAACAGGAAACTATGCTGGGAAATGGGAAACGACTAACTGCTTTAAAAATCTGGGCTATATCTGCAAGATGTCCGGAGGTCAGAATGTGAAGCCCACTTCAGCTCCAGGTGAACAACATCTGTGTGAAAATGTAATGTAATTCGGCTGGATCTACATGGATGCGCTGAGTTTTGCCCCGAACAGAACTCTAACCCCAACACCAACAGATTGATTCAAATGGTCAATTATTTGTATTTGATGAAAGTGTCCCGACTGAAATGATTTTTACGTTGTTGTTGAGGATTCAGATGAGAGTAGATGACTGTGTTGACATGTGATTGGCTGTTTCTCTGCAGACTCTCACTGTGATGAAGGTTATCTTCTCTTCGGTGATCACTGCTTTCACTTCGAGACAGAATCTGTGAAGACGTGGCAGGATGCAGAAAGTTATTGTGTCGCTCAGAACGGACATCTGGTGAGCATACACAACCAGGAGACCATCAGCTTTCTGACGGGTGAGTGACACTTCACCTGAACTATCAGCTCATTCTGTGTTTATTATTTAAGACTTAATCTGATTAATCAGATCAGTGTGTGTGTGTGTTTTCATTAGATTAAAGTTTAAAACTGGAAGCAGCAGCAACTGCGTTCAGCCTTATTTCTTCATGAATTGAAGAAGAGAGTTTGCAAATGATTTGACTCACTTTAGAAGTGCAGAAAATATCTTTTATTTGTGACTGTTTGATCTCACAGCCCACATGAGCAGAACGTCCTGGGTCGGTCTGAACGACATCGACAGAGAGGGAACGTTTGTTTGGACAGACGGAACTCAATCTGTGAGTGAAACTCTTCAAACATCATCAGTTACATTTGTTGGGCACACACTGAGGAACCGTGAGCACTATTTAGGGTTGTTAAGGGTTGTTTCTGTGCTCGCTGTAGGACTTCCTGCCGTGGGAAATAAACCAGCCTGACAACTGGCAGGGAAATGAAGATTGTGTTCACATTCGTGGGACGGAACATCACGATACAGGAAAACTGAACGATCTGCCCTGTACCGCCACATATCCCTTCATCTGCCAGAAAGGTGCAAAAATGTCCCCATCTTTATTATTTACTGTATCAGTTGATTTATTATTTACAGCCCATTTTTCACTGCATTGTCAGTAATATGACCTTGTGATGTTCATTCTTTCCTTTGGTTTGAAGTGTTGATTTATCATGATAAACGTTTGTGTGTGTGTGTGTGTGTGTGTATGTTTGTGTGTTGCTTTTCAGCGAAAGGTCAAGGGCCACCACCCCCCCCAACTTCCGGTCCAGGTACAAACTATTTATGACAGTATTTTTTAATATATAAGATGGCATACCTTGACAACATCTTATCTCAATGTCCCCCCCTGCAAAGGCAAAACACTTAGGGGTCAGGTAACCCTAAACTAACCCTAAGCTAACCCTGTAACCCTAACCCTAATTATCATGACCCTTAGACTCTGATCTGTCCTGTGACCAACCGCTTTGATCTCAACTTTGCTCAGATTTAGAGAAAACACTGAATGAGAGTATTTAATAATCAATGTTGGGTGTAATCTGATTACAAAGTAATTAGTTACTGAAATCGAATACATTTTAGGTCAAAAAGTAGAGTAATACATTACTATTTAAATTCTTGTAATCAGATTACAGTTACTGATTTACAATTAAGGTAATTACTTTTAAGTACATTACTTGGGTCACACACATTTCTTAAATAATATTATTTATGTATAATACATTTAAAATATGAATTCAATGTTCGCCTGTTTGTGTTTCTGCGACATGTGAAGGGTGTGTGACATTGAACCTAATTAGTCATGTGATTACTTTTCGATGAGGTAATAATGAAAGTAATCTGATTACAATTATATAAAGTAATCAGTAATTTGTTGTGGATTACTTTGAGTAATTTACCCTACACTGTTGATAATCTACGTTTGGCTAAACAATCAGAAAACGATGAAGTCATTTTTCTCAGTTTCACTGTTGGTGTAGTTACTGTGTTTTGTCTTTGTAAGGCAGTATAGATATCTGTACATATGTGACTATACTGTTTGTCAGCTCATGTGACTGTCTGTATCTCAGTTGTGCATCAACAGCTTTATCCTAGCTGTCATAGTTCAACACATGATAACGGTTGATGGGTAACATCACAGATTTGTGATTTCATTTGTTTTGTCTGTTAGGCTGGAATGAGAAGTGCGGCTCGTGGGTTTCTGACCCATTTAACGATTACTGTTACCTGTTTACCACTCTGTCCATGAGAAACTGGGCGGACGCTCGTTCCGATTGCGTTCATCAGGGCGGAGATCTCATCAGCATCACAGAGCCGTTTGAACAAGGATTCATACAAGGTCAGTATTCACACACAAGTGTCATGACGAGAACATGTGAACAGACTCACTTCCTCTCACACGCTCTTGTTTGATTGACAGCTCAAATCCAGGCGGTTCCCGTTGGCGTATCTCTGTGGATGGGCGCTCATGATTCGGTCACTGAGGGCGGGTGGATGTGGACCGACGGATCTCCGTTCCGCTATATAAACTGGGCTGCAGGTGAAAACTCTGAAATATTCAGTCAATAAGTTCTGGAATAGAGCTGTTCAGCCGTGATGTCAATTTGTAGGCGAACCCGGAAGTCTAATTGCCATGGGTACCCTTGAGATTTTTCTGTGGGGTTTTATAATTGTGTTTTACAATTTATGAGTAAAATAAGGTCTGTGGTGAACATTACTTGATGATTCATGGACTTTTTGTTGGATTAGAATTAGGATTAACCTAACTCTAAGAACATAAACTACACACTTTATACCTCAAACGTGAATTTTGAAACCGCCGTGTGTTTTGTCTTAAAAAGTATGCAATTCAATACTGCTTCTAAATTCATGTTTGAGGTATAAAGTGTGTCATTCATGTTGTAGAACAAAACGTCCAGTAATGTTCACCACAGACCTTATTTTACACATAAGATGAAAAACCCCCATTATAAACACCCCATGGAGAATTCTCTTCCGGGTTTGTGGACTACAACCTGAACAGCTCTTTAATCTAATGAAAGTCAAATGAAAGAGAAGATAATCTGCTCGTGTCATTGACCGTTAAAGGAAACCCTGATGATTACTTTGGTGAAGACTGCCTGTCCATTTTAATCAGTTCTGGAGCGTGGAACGACGATAACTGTGACAATAAGAGAGGATATATCTGCAAGCGTCGTGGTACGCTCACATTTCACTGTTCAAACACACAGAAATCACATTTACTGAAGGAGTTATGCAGTGGTGAACATGAGCTGTTGTTTCTTTTCAGGAAATACACCCGAGCCTCCACCGCCACATGATGGTACGTGACCGTGTTAGTCATGTGACCTGCATCTCTGTGCTCATGAGTCGTTCTCAGCATTTGATTGGTTGTGTTGTGCTGTAGGTTTCTACACGGCGTACGCGTGTCAGGACTCCAGCATGGTGCTTCACTGCCCCGCCAACAGTGTCATCAACATCCAGTCGGCCTTTTACGGTCGCCGCAGCGACAAGATCTGTCCGTATGAAGATGGAGCGTCCGGTAAATCACAAAGCTGACAATAGAAACGAGATGATTTAAATTGTTTGTACAGTATCACTGATGCTCTGACTGAATGTTTGCAGGTGTTTGCACAGTTCAGGGGACGTTACCATTGGCCAGGAAGAACTGTGACAACAGAGAATTCTGCTTCCTGTTCGCTCGCACGGAAAACGACCCCTGTCCGACCATCTCCAAATATCTGGAGGTGGTTTACAGCTGCGAGCAGAACGGTGAGAAACACTGATATTCCTGAGAGAACTGAATGAGAAGTTCACACAGGAGTAATGGAGTTAGCAAACGCTGTGATAGATGATACGTGTGTGTTGTTTCAGTGTGTGTTAGGGGTCTCGGTGTAGAGGATGGAAACATCACGAACTCGATGCTGTCGGCGTCGTCTTCTCTCAGTGGAAAAGGAGCAGATAAAGTTCGACTGAAAGGAAACTCTTGTTGGATGCCGTCCAGTTCTGGTGTGTCTCTTTAAATGAACTACTACTGCACCAGCAACAATAAAACATGTATTTGAAGAAAACACCATAAATCCTTCCAGTGTTTTTAATGTTCAAACTCACCGTCTGTGTGTCAGTGAACTCGTGGATTCAGGTGAACATCGGTCAGTTGAAGAAGATCACCGGCGTCGTGATTCAAGGCTGCCCAACAACAGATCACTGGGTGACGAAGTTTAAGATCCAAACCAGCACAGATGGTGTTAGCTGGACAGACTACACCAGTGACGGAGGGGTAAACACACACACACACACACACTCACATACACACACTCACTACACACATACACACACACACTCACCACAGACACACACACACACACACACACTACACACACACACACACTCACTATACACATACTCACACATACACACACACTCACACATACACACACACTCACACATACACACACACACACACTCACCACAGACACACACACTCACATACACACACTCACACATACACACAGTCAGACACAGACACTCACATACACACACTCGCTACACACACATACACACACTCACTACACACATACACACCCACACTCACCACAGACACACACACTCACATACACACACTCACACATACACACAGTCAGACACAGACACTCACATACACACACTCGCTACACACACATACACACACTCACTACACACATACACACCCACACTCACCACAGACACACACACTCACACTCACATACACACACACACACTCACACATACACACACATACACACAGTCAGACACAGACACTCACATACACACACTCACTACACACACACACACACACTCACACATACACACACTCACTACACACACACACACACACTCACATACACACACTCACTACACACATACACACCCACACTCACCACAGACACACACACTCACATACACACACTCACTACACACACACACACACACACACTCACACATACACACAGTCAGACACAGACACTCACATACACACACTCACTACACACACACACACACACACTCACTACAGACACACACACTTACTACACACACACACACACACACACAGACACAAACACACAGACACAAACACACACACACACACAGACACAAACACACAGACACACACAGACACAAACACACAGACACACAAACACAGACACACACACACACACACACACACACAGACACACACACACACAGACACACACACACACACATACACACAGTCAGACACAGACACTCACATACACACACTCACTACAGACACACACACACACTTACTACACACACACACACACACACAGACACAAACACACAGACACACACACACACAGACACACACACACACAGACACAAACACACAGACACACAAACACACAGACACACAGACACACACACACAGACACACACACACACACACACAGACACACACACACACACAGACACACACACACACACACACACACAGACACAGACACACACACACACACACACACATGAGTCTGTTATTTTAGATGGTTCTGCTGCTGGTTTTGTCTCAGGATTATCCTGGTTCCGTGGACAGAAGTTCTCTGGAGACGCGATTGTTTGGGACGCCGATCTCAGCACAGTACGTTCGAGTTCTGCCGCTGGAGTGGAACGGTCAAGCAGGGTTGCGATTGGACGTGTTGGGCTGCATACCGGACTGTGAGTGACAGTTCAATTCAAAAGAGGCTCTGGCTCATATTTTAAACTGAAATACAAATCATGTATCCCAGTTTATTCTTAGTGTGTTTTATTCTGAAATCTTTTTTTTTAAACAGATGCTGTTTCTTGCAGTGCAAAGCCGAACCTGAATCACGCCGTGGACAAAATTACGTAATTCTTCTTTTAATACTCTACAGTCATATGTTTAATACACCGTCAATATCAGTTGAGTTGCCGTTAACTTCAACTGGTTGTTTAAGTTTGCTAAGCTTTGGGTTTGTGGTTTGTTTCAGTGTTCACTGTCCTGCCGGTTGTGCGCAGGAGCCGTATTCGGTGTACGGTACAGACATGTACCGTGGGGTATGAGTATAATACACTATAACCTGACCTCTGACCCTAACCCTGACTCTAACTTCACAGATTAGATTACCATGTGCCATGTTTGATTGAACTGTTTGTTATTTGTGCAGGATTCTAATATCTGTGCGGCTGCGATTCACGCTGGTGTCGTTCTGAACGACATCGGTGGAGACTGTTCGCTGATGAAAGCTCCCGGTCAGAACTTCTACAGCGGATCCACCAAGAATGGCATCGTATCCAGACAGTGAGTTCATTTCATTGTTCTGTGAAATACTGAGACTACTGAACAGTCTGATTCAGGGTGAAATCTGTCGATGTCTTTCAGGTTTGATGGACAGTACTCGGTGTCTTACCAGTTCACTGATGGAGGTGAGACAGAAATTAATTTTATCTGCAACATCATCAGTTATTACAGCAACAAATTAATCATTTGATATTAACGTGTGTCTGTTTCAGAGTTGAGGTGTTCTGGTCTGGACTGGTTTGAGTTTGGAGAATTCTGCTATAAAGCGTTTGATGAAATGAAAACGTGGCATGAAGCACGAACGGCCTGCAGACGTCTGGGAGCCGATCTACTGTCCATAATGTCCATGACTGAACAGAGCTGGATTGAGAGTTACCTGTACATGGGTGTGTGTGTGTGTGTGTGTGTGTGTGTGAAGACTCCACACAGATTAAATGTGTTCAAGTGAAATGAGTTTGCCGTCTCCTCACGTTTCTCTTGGTTCTGTCAACAGCGAGCAATGACTTTTGGACCGGTCTCAATGATCTGACTTTCTCGGGTTTGTACTCGTGGTCGGATCATCACGAGGTCACGTTCACATACTGGGCTCCTGGAGAACCGAACAATCATTTGGGCTTCAGCGAGAACTGTGTGGAGATGTACCATCAGGTCAGTGCTGATCAAAACTGAGGAAGCACAGACAATTGTTTTTGGTATCTGCACAAACTATTACCCAAACAGTTACATTTCTTAATGAATTATTTAAGATCAAAAGCTCAAACATATGTGTTACATCAGATTGCAAATAACTGTGTATGAAGTCCTGCCCATTTGAGAGCTCGGCCAATCATTAAATAGAGAAACCAGGCTGTAAGGTGGGAAAAACATAATTGATGGAAAGCCCACTGTCCAATAGGCAGTCAGATGCAGATCCGATACAAATGACGTGTTTAGAACCTTTCGTCCAATCAACATCTCTCTTTACTTCACTGAAATGTAATGGTACAGGTATCTGCCATGGACTTCCAGAATACTTGGTTACTTTTCCTCTACTAGCTATCTGAACACACACACACAAAAAAATGTGGACTTGATTCGATAAGTCTAAGGGGTCATAAAAAAAAAGCAACACATTTTTGACCCGCCTTAGGAAAGGAATGGGAGTTTGTTTATAAAAATCAAGAAATCAGACACAATGCAGAAAATAACAACACATAAATGAAGGGGTGAGACTATAAAACATCCACAATGCAGAAAACACATGCACGCACACACATACAGGTTTGTTTAATTATATTAGTGATCTCTCATTGACTTCCATTGATTTAATATCAGGCTAATGATATTTAATATTTCCAAACTCTATCCCTAAACCTAACCATCACACAAACATATGCACATCACTAGATCTGAAGATCAACATCATCTGATCCAAGAGCTTTTTATCTTTTTACTGATGAGGACATTTGGCCCTCACAGGTGTAGACAAACCTGTCTATATATACCAAACATACCACACAGGTCGAAGTCTGAGTCTGACCCCTCTGTGACAAAGTTTATGGTGGAATTTCGATGTTTTACGTTTGAAATAAATGGCAGGTAACACAACAATTACTCTGTCTTTTCTCTGTAACACAGTCAGATTTGACTGTAACAGCATGGTCAGGTTTGACCGCATATTGGAACATTATTGCAAAATCTGACACTTATAGACAAGTGGTTTAGAAAAAAATGCTACAATCTGACAAATAATATTTATTATAATGTCTAAATATATTCAGTGCGTAACTTGTGATAATATTAAGTTTGTTAGAACATGAGCTTATAAAGATCAATCAATGCATGGAGCACTGGAGCCATACTGGACATAGTTGTCATTTCGTGTAATTGTTTTTTTTTTTTTTATTCCAGCAGAGACCCCCCCAATGCATAACAGACTGTGATGTTTTGACATTCTTTCAATTTCCTGAAATGAAGATTTTTTACTGAAGTGAAGATAACATAAAATGTGCTTGTTTTATATGAAAATGAACGGTGTAATAACACAACTAGAATTAAACACACGAGCATTCACAATGTTTAATGTGTCTGTGTTTCAGACGGGCCGCTGGAATGACGTCACCTGCACTGAATTAAACACATACATCTGTAAAATGCCTAAAGGTCACTATCCGCTGCCCTCTGTTCTGCCCACCATATACGGCTGTCCACAGGTCAGTTTCACACACTCGAGTGACATCAGTAACCTCTGACCTGTGACACATCTGACTGTGTGTGTATGATTCGCAGGGCTGGGACGTGTTTGAATATTCTTGTTATTGGTTTGAAGAAACTGCACGAACCCGTGAAGAAGCCAAAGCATTCTGTGAGAGTAAAGAGAGTTCTCTGCTGCACATTTTAGACCTGTGAGTGTTTCTTCAACCGTTTGTGCCGTTTCATTTCCTGCAAAGAGTCTGAATGTACAGTGAGGTAAATCATTCACCTGTGCAGGTATGAACAGGCTCATTTTACCGCTCTGATGAGCCGATACTCTGGTGACTGGTGGATTGGGCTGCGGGCAAGAGGAGGGATCGTGGGGGTCGATTATTACTGGGACAACGATGCTTTACTGACCTACACCAACTGGGGCCGCAACCAGCCAGGTAATTCACCTGTCTCACGACATTCGAGCGTTTGCGTTCGGGATTTCCACCAGCAGCTTTATAAATGATGACATCATCTTCTCCAGATAACCACGCCGGATCCTGTGTTACTATGACAACCAAGCCACTGGCGGGATTCTGGAATAACAAAGAGTGTGAACATTCGTTCCCGTTTGTGTGTGAAGCGCCACGTAACGGCATCTCTCCGCCCACGAGACCTCCGACTCCGCCTCCCGCCACAGGATGTGCGAGCGGCTGGAGTGCCGAACCACACTTCAGAAACTGCTACAGGGTGTGAAAGAGTCAAAGATTATTATGTTTGAATTATTAAGATAATAAATATATTTCTTCTAATTGTGTTGTTTGAATATTTGTGTTTTTGTAGTTGTTCACGGTGGATTTTTCGCTGAAGAAAAGCTGGCAGGGGGCGAGAGAAGATTGTCGTTCCCGCGGTGCCGATCTCGTCAGCATCCACAATCCCGAAGAGGAAATCTTCCTGTCTAAATACTCGAAGGGAAAAACCAAATGGATCGGACTAAGTGTTAATCCAGTGGAGGGGGGTGCGTTCACTCACTAAACGAGGAAATCACATGAACTACATTTGACTGCCGCTGGTCATTCAACAATAACAGTCATTTTTAGTTTTGAGTGGTTCATGTTGAACCTGATCTGTGATCCATCGCAGTCGATGTCAGAAGTTTTTAATCACTGAATAGATAACAGTTTCTCATTGACATCTCAAACCTGTTTTATCTCTCAGGTTACCACTGGAGCGACGGAACGCCTGTCAGTCACACAAACTGGGGTCACGGTGAGCCCAATAATCATGGCGGACGAGAAAACTGTGTTGAGATGGTGACGACAGACAACGGGACGTCCTGGTGGAACGATCTGAACTGTGACGCTCATCAGGACTGGATCTGCATGATTGCGAAAGGGAAGAAACCCATCATACCACCTGCACCTCCGTCCCCTGTACCAGGTAACTATGAAAACTGTGAATTAAAGAATCATTTTTACATTTGTGAAATTCTTAGCGTTACACATGAAAAGAAAACGGTTTGTTTGTGCAGTACTGGTGTAAAGGTGATTTTGTTACATTCATGAATATTACATTTCTCTTTCAGCCCCAGAATGCGGATCAAACCCCGGTTGGCGGAAGAACAACGGAATCTGTTATTATTATAATGAGACAGATATCGTGGACTTTCACATGGCCAATCTGAGATGTTATGATGAAAAAGCTCGACTGGTGTCAATCGCTGATGAAGCCGAGCAGTCGTATGTGGTCAGCATGGTATGTTCGCTGATAATCACAGTTAGAGCTGGGCAATATGACAATATATATCATGGCAACGATATGATGTCAAACATTAGAGATTTTGCTATATTGTGTGTATCGCGATATGTAAATATCCATGTGTGCGGCGTATCTGTCAGTGGGCAGGTGTTCACGTGGGACTGATAGAATTGAATGGACAGGGGCTTTCCTGCATTTTGGCAAATTCAATGAAATTCATCAGCGCTAAATATGCTACTCATCTTCTCATGCGCAGCTGCATTTCACGTGAGTGCGCATGCACTATCTCTGGAGCACAGATGTTAGCAAACCTGCTGGAACCGTGCTCCAGAGATAGCTTGCACTACTCAATCCGGCTTCTCTCGATCTCGCGGTGCAGACCACAAAACTTTGTTTTTACCTGTAAGCACAGTGGAGGAAGTCAAACATCTCAAACGGCGAGACAGTTTGACATTCTAACCGCCACTGACAAGGAAAACAGATACAACACTGTGTGTTTTTTACACATCATCACCCTTAATAAAATTCAGTTCAAATGATGTTTGATACAGCAGTAGGGAAAAAACAGCTGTTTGCATTCAGATGTTTATATACTCTCTATAAAGATGAATTAGGCTAAATAAGTGGTTACTTTCACAAAGCGTTTCTGTGTATCGTGTTTGATGTTTCACTCAAAACATCATCTGTCAAATGAACACTTTTATTGATTGTTGGTTGTTTGGTTCTGTTCTTGGAAAACTCGGCACCCGTTCATGCAGCCACGCTTGGAGAGAGCAACGAATTAAACCCCTCAGTGCTAACAGAACAGATCCAACAGAAATATATTACAACATGGTACATTTAATGGAGGTTCAATGGACGCTTGATAGAACTTCAAATATTTAACAAATTAGTAAATGAAGAACAAGAAGCAATAACACATTATGATGTTAAAGGAAGTAAAGGCACAGAGCTGTCTGATGAGGTGGCTGAAACAGGAAGATTTGGACATTTTATTGAATGTTCTGAGTGAGTGAATTAGTGAATGTGTGATGTTTTCAGGTGGGCACGGGTCAGGCAGCCGCGGCGTGGATTGGAATGAGAATGTTAGGTGTCACAGGTGGAGAATATATGTAAGCCTTATGACATTAAATAATTAGAGTTGTGTGTTATCACATGTATGTCTTCAGATTCACTCATGTTATTGTGTTTCTGTGTAGGTGGGTGGATTTATCTCCAGTGACGTACGTGAACTGGGGTCCCGGAGAACCCAACGATGCCAACGGAGAAGAACAGTGTGTCCAGATGAACAGATATCCAGGTGCTGATACTTCATATTTAACTTTTAAAAAATGTACCTTGCCGAAATATACTTTTTAATGATCTTTTTTTTTTTTTTTGCTGAGCTTTTGAAAAGCAAAATCATGAAAATCATGCCTTAAAGATGATTGTCTTTAAACCTCCAGTGAGCAAGCTGAAGGCGACTGTGGTGAGGAACACAAATCTCCATAAGATGTTGATTAATGGAGAAAAATAACCTTGAGAGAAACCAGACTCACTGTGGGGGCCAGTTCCCCTCTGACTAACATCATGAATATAATGATAATATGAGTTATTTATGTGTGGTACAATAATGTTTAAAAGAAGAATATGCAAAAAAAAACAAAAAAAAAAACAACAAAAAAACAAAACAACACAAAAACAGCTAGTTACAGTCATTAAAACTCATTTAGCATATTAGCAAACTATAGGTTTGGCAAGTCGTTCAGGACATCTACTTTGTGCATGACACGAGTAATTTATCCAACAATAGTTTACAGACAGATTGTTTCACTTTTAATTGACTATATCACAATTCCAGTGGGTCAGAAGTTTACATACACTAAGTTAACTGTGCCTTTAAGCAGCTTGGAAAATTCCAGAAAATGATGTCAAGCCTTTAGACAATTAGCCAATTAACTTCTGATAGGAGGTGTACTGAATTGGAGGTGTACCTGTGGATGTATTTTAAGGCCAACCTTCAAACTCAGTGCCTCTTTGCTTGACATCATGGGAAAATCAAAAGAAATCAGACAAGACCTCAGAAACTAAATTGTGGACCTCCTCAAGTCTGGTTCATCCTTGGGAGCAATTTCCAAACACCTGAAGGTACCACGTTCATCTGTACAAACAATAGTACACAAGTATAAACACCATGGGACCACACAGCCATCATACCACTCAGGAAGAAGATGCATTCGGTCTCCTAGAGATGAACGTAGTTTGGTGTGAAAAGTGCAAATCAATCCCAGAACAACAGCAAAGGACCTTGTGAAGATGCTGGAGGAAACAGGTAGACAAGTATCTATATCCACAGCAAAATTAGTCCTATATGGACATAACCTGAAAGGCTGCTCAGCAAGGAAGAAGCCACTGCTCCAAAACCACCATAAAAAAGCCAGACTACAGTTTGCAAGTGCACATGGGGACAAAGATCTTACTTTTTGGTGAAATGTCCTCTGGTCTAATGAAACAAAAATTGAACTGTTTGGCCATAATGACCATCGTTATGTTTGGAGGAAAAAGGGTGAGGCTTGCAAGCCAAAGAACACCATCCCAACCGTGAAGCATGGGGGTGGCAGCATCATGTTGTGGGGGTGCTTTGCTGCAGGAGGGACTGGTGCACTTCACAAAATAGATGGCATCATGAGGAAGGAAAATTATGTGGATATATTGAAGCAACATCTCAAGACATCAGACAGGAAGTTAAAGCTCGGTCGCACATGGGTCTTCCAAATGGACAATGACCCCAAGCATACCTCCAAAGTTGTGGCAAAATGGCTTAAGGACAACAAAGTCAAGGTATTGGAGTGGCCATCACAAAGCCCTGACCTCAATCCGATAGAACATTTTTGGACAGAACTGAAAAAGCATGTGCGAGCAAGGAGGTCTACAAACCTGACTCAGTTACACCAGTTCTGTCTGGAGGAATGGGACAAAATTCCAGCAACTTATTGTGAGTAGCTTGTGGAAGAATACCCAAAACATTTGACCCAAGATAAACAATTTAAAGACAATGCTACCAAATACTAACAAAGTGTATGTAAACTTCTGACCCACTGGGAATGTGATGAAAGAAATAAAAGCTGAAATAAATCATTCTCTCTACTATTATTCTGACATTTCACATTCTTAAAATAAAGTAGTGATCCTAACTGACCTAAGACAGGGAATGTTTTCTACAATTAAATGTCAGGAATTGTGAAAAACTGAGTTTAAATGTATTTGGCTAAAGTGTATGTAAACTTCTGACTTCAACTGTAGATAACCCATTTAACATGAAATAATTCTTCTGTTATTTTCACATAATCACATCAGATCTTTATTATCAGATTTGAGAATCATAATACTGTTTCTGCTGTTTCAGCTGATTAAAGGTAGCAAAAACAGGCTGTGAAATGTTGTATGATTTATTTTAAGTTTGTAGATGAAAATATTCTGAACTTGAATGTTTTGTTCACCAACAGGTTCATGGAATGATGCGAACTGCGGTCGAGCCAGCGCTGGTTATGTGTGTAAGAAATATCCAGGAAACGACCACACGCCGCTTCCGCCAACGGCTTCATGGGAAGGAAACTGTCCTGAGGGTAAACTAATAAATAAATATCACCCAACATACATGAATCTCAAACATTTCAAACAAACGAGCATTTATAGATCAGCATGATCCATTAACCAAGTTCAAATGTGTTAACCCTAATGTTCAACGTGATTTGTTACAGGATGGATGAAATTCCGCAACAAATGCTACATATTCAAGGGAAACCACAAACAACAGACTGAGTTTAAAGCAAACTGGACATACGCACGTGATTGGTGCCGACAGCAGAAAGGAGATCTCGCCGTCATTGATGATCAGAATGAAAACGGTAAAACACGTACTCTCTCAATATGACGTCATAACAACATACGAGTATAAGTTCCTATCTTACAGTCACGATCTCCAGTTCATTGATATTTCAAGTATCATCTCATCTGATTAACATGTCATATTATCTATTGCTGTAATTATTTCTGTGGTCATTTATGATTCATTTTGTCACAATGTGTGAAATTTGACTCCAGATTTTGTGGCAAGTTATCTGAGGGATCTGATTGAACCCGTTTGGATCGGTTTGTCTGATACGCTGCATGAAGGGAAGTTTGCATGGAGTGACGGAGTCAGTCCGGTTCTGTACACAAACTGGGCAGAGAAGGAGCCGAACAACGTTGACGGGCAGGTGAGAAATGACTTGTGCATTGCAGTCGATCCACAGGCACATGTGAAGACAGAATACTGACCTTTGACCTCTGTCTCTCAGGAACACTGTACAGCAATATCCCACAATCACCTGGTAACGGGTCGCTGGAACGATGAGCGATGTAATCAGGAGCGAGGATGGGTGTGCACCAAGAAGAAATGTACGTGCAGATTAATTTGTCAAGAGTTTATAGAGTGTGATCAATCGTTACTGATCATCATCTCCGGTTTTTCACAGCGAGCAGCATTCCTGCCCCCCCGCCCACACGCAGCCCGTGTCCGTCTGGATACGTCTCCTGGTACAGTAACTGCTATAAACTGATTTCAGAGCCCAAGACGTGGGATGAAGCTCAGCAGGCGTGTGTGAAGGAGGGAGGAAACCTGGCCAGTGTGGACATGAGTTACGATCAGGCCTTCATCTCTGGAGCCGTGCAGCAGGGCAAAACCGATGCCTGGATCGGACTGCGGCGAATGGTACATCATCAAACTCGAGTAAGATGTTCAGAATATGAGCAGAACTGAAGCTGCTGCTGTTAATGTTGTTGTTGTTGTTCTACAGCCAGACAGTGATTCGTACAAATGGTCAGACGGTTGGCCAGTGTTCTTCACTCACTGGGGTCCAGGTGAACCAACCAATCACAAGGGTGAAGGGTGTGTGAGCATGCACGCCCCCTCACACTTTATCCAGGGCACATGGAACGACACGGCTTGTGACGCTGCCAAACCGTACATCTGCAAAATCACTACAGGTAAAACTCTGCCAACAAACATTTCCATTCATACTGACTCATATTGAGTTATAATATTGTGGACATTCTCTCTGAAAACTCAGAAAAGCCTCCAGCGACACCGGCTCCGGGTGATGGGAAGTGTCTGCCGGGTTGGTGGCGATACGGACGTCACTGCTACTTTGTGTACGACGGAAAAGTGGGCTTCTCTTGGCCGGAGGCGCGACACTTATGCCAGGAGTACGTCGGAGCTGATTTAGCCTCGATTCACAGTCGCGCCGAGGTGGAATTCATCAGGAACATCAACTATACCAAGTACCACAACGTTTGGATCGGCCTGACCAGAGATCGTTCGTGTACGTGTTTGAGTCTTACAGTATTGTTGGTTTTGTTTTGCTCTTTCATTGATCATCTGATGATTGTGATTGTAGTCGGCTGGGGTTGGACGGATCTGACATCACTGGGCTTCACAAACTGGGCTCCCGGAGAACCGAACGAAGCTGTTCATGATGGTGATGTGGGGAAAGAGAACTGTGTGGAGATGTACCACGACGGCAGGTGGAACGACAACAACTGTGTGCAGAAGAGAGGATTCGTGTGCCGACACCGCCAGTGTAAGATGACATCAACATACTTTAATGCTAAATATGTGAAGATATGGATGTGAAAGTGCTGTTAACATCTTCCTCTTGTTTTCAGATTACGTGACAGATGGTAATGGAAACATAGTCATACCAACTGACCCATCGGCGAGTGAGTTTCGAAATAAAAATGTTTCCAAATTTATCGTCTTTTGACCCTGCAAAATGTTTTTGCAGTTTTGTTTTGTTTAATGTCATTATAATGTCTGGGGCATAAGTAACGCACCACAATAATTGCTTTTGAAAACACAAACAAAAAAACATTTTAAATATATTTTATTTGACGTCTTCTGTAGAGGACTCTTGAAGGAAGGTGCGGTTCACACATACCATCAAAACGGACATTTATAGGTACTAAATGGTATAACTTCTCATTAAGGGAAATATCAAAATTTACCGGTATTTTCTAAAATGTCCATTTTGATGGTGTGTGAACAACACATGTGGAACCCATGTTCACATGTGCAACCCAACGATTGTCCTTTACCTGGTTGCACATGTGAAAGGTGTTTTTGTCAACACTTTGGAACAGAAATCTCATTTTATAGAACTATGGTTATTTTATTGTTTCACTCAATTCACCTGCAGTGAAACCATAAACATGAAAACACACCTGAGTCCTTAAGTCCACTACCGAGGACATCAAAGAACTCAATGTCTTGATTGTAAAAGAAAATTATTTACTGCTTTGAAAACT
This sequence comes from Myxocyprinus asiaticus, assembly GCF_019703515.2. Classification (NCBI taxonomy): domain Eukaryota; kingdom Metazoa; phylum Chordata; class Actinopteri; order Cypriniformes; family Catostomidae; genus Myxocyprinus; species Myxocyprinus asiaticus. The sequence continues at coordinate 171,400 of NC_059381.1, read as the reverse complement.
CGCAACGTTGTTTTCTTAAATATTAATATTGTGATGTCAGACATTTCCTTGAAAGACCAAGGAAAGGAAATTGTTGTGGCCAAAACCTCAAAACATTTATCTCTGAAAACCCCCGACTTACAACAGTGTTATTTACACTCTCAAAGAATATAACATGTTCTCTACAGAGGACAAAAATAAATGGCCAGGTCTCATGAGGTCGTAGCTAGTGGGGTGAAAGGTGGTAATGATTCTAGGGGCCCCAAAACAAATTCGAAAATGTATTTTTAGTTGGAAAGGGGCCCAGAAGGTCTATAGCACTGCATGAGCATATATGTGCATTTCTACACATATAAATGACAGTTGTTTGTGTCTCAGCGGACAGCGGCGTGATCGCTGGTGCCGTTATCGGGGCGATTGTGTGTGCCGCACTGATACTGGCTGTCTTGTACTATGTCTTCAATGTGAAGGGTGTAAAACCAGGTGACATCAGCATCTTTAAACGAGATACCAAGAATATTGACGTGGTAAGTTTTAAGAATGTAATGATGGCTTGTTAGGGTTACATTTCTGGCCATATTGTTTGTCTGATGTTTCATCAGTTTCTTAAGCTGAGAGTCTCAGAATGTATTAGTTTATATTATTAAAAAATTTGAAATGTGATTTTTCTTTACAATGACACCGAACACTTGACCCTTGTTTCTTTGAGTTATACGTCTTTAATTTTGGGTATGCCACTGAAACAGGAAATCTTTAAACACATTCAGAGCTTAAAGGGTTAAATCAATGTGTTCCACATCAACAGCAGATGCACCCTGTGTAAACTGTTCATGTTCCTGCATCTAAACTTGCTCTTGTTTAAATCTATTTACAGCCGGCCTTCAGCAACCCAAACTTCAGTGGAGAATCTGACTCATGAAGCGCGTGTGATTCGGTCACTTCTGTACAGAAACTACAACACAAACACAATCGAATAATGTCTTGTGTTACTGAGTGTTTGAGGCTGTATTCTTGTTATTCACACTGTAAATTGTTCAAATATGCACAGATGCTTTGATGTGGTAATGTTTATTGTCTGTACAGTTGTTTCTTGAAATGAATTTGAAATAAATATGCACATATATAAATTTATCAAATATAACATGAAAACACATATTTCTCAAAACTTTATTTAATAAAGCAAAAGTTTGGCAGCAGTAATATGTGGTGCTAAAACACTGCACACTTCCTGTCCCGACACCCCAACAGATCCAAACTACAACATACCAGGAAAAAAAAAATATGGCATCTTTGGACACGCATCAGGAAACCCCAAATCCAGTCAAACTTAATTCAACCCCTGACAAAAAATAAATAAATATAAAAGTCGTCTGAAGAAAAAGCTGATGATTCTCAAGGATTTTGACGTCACAAATAAAATAAAAACTCGCAGTTCAGAGGAAACCTGGGAAATATCGTCACAAATCAATGCATAAAAACTGCACAACATTGTTGTCAATTAAAGAATGTGACGCAATCTTTCATTTAAAGTCATCAGACAGGAGTTTCCTTTATAGAAGAACAACCCAAAAAACACATTAATATTTCATTTCCAGAGAGTTTCCCACAGTCTTTCAGTTGAGACTCAAATTCTTCCTGAATCCCGAAGAAATCATACGGAAAAATCATGTTAATAATGAACTCTTAAAGTGACATCACAATCACTCACCTGCTACAGAACTAAAGAGAACATACTGATGGACACAGGAAGTACTCTGAGTCCTGTTTAAAAAGTGCCAAAGGATTCGACCAATGAGGAGTCACATTCTATAACAACACAAGTGGCTTGACCAATCAACAGGCTGAAAGCTGAAATCACTTGTGAATTCATGGAGAATCAATTGTGCACTTGATCATGAATTAAACTAATATTCATACACACGAGACAAATGAACACGATTGCCAGATACTTGTGTCAAATTAAATAAGGGAGAAATGCGGATCTCTTCATACTTCAAAAGTGTTTACAACTAAATTCAGAGGTCAGAGGTCATTTGAGAAGCTCTGGTTTGAAGTGGTTTCAACAACAAACAGCAGCAGCATAGTTTCCTGTGACCTTAATTTCATCATTTCTCTAAAGGGTCAAAGGTCACGTGTGATATGCAGGCTAGAAATTAAATATACTATTTCACATGTCAAACCATCACACACGTTACATGTGATCAACTCAAGCGAACACAAAATAAAGAGACTGATGACACACTGACAGTGTTTGTCTTCATGAACATCAGTGTGAGAATCTACAGGAAGATTGACAGGTGCCAATCAGTGCTGAAGAACTAGGAGTCTAAAATCATGTCTCACACACACACACACGAGAAGTGAACGTGTGTCGTTCTCACAGATCTCACGTGCGGCTCATCAGTGTCTCCGGACAAAGTGCTTGAGATGCTTCTGATGCTCACTGACTGAACAGGAAGTGACATCAGTGCATGTCGAGTCTGATCCAGAGCAGTCCGTGTCGTGTGTACCGCACTAATGAACTCAAGGAAGACGTGAGACTCAGAGGACCAACAACACCATCGAGCTCTCGCAGTAAACCTACACAAACACAACAACACTTCATTAAACACTGGAACAGGCAACATTTTAATCAGATCATCAGGAAACAAGAGTTTTGTTATCAGATGTGCACTAGCCGAAAACTATTCGTTTTATATACGCTTGAGCCACTAAATATTTGAAAGAAATTAAAGAGTACTGATTGAATCCGATTATGTGATTGATTATTTGACACCTTTAAATACATTTTCTAAATGTGATGGATTTGTATTGTGTTTTAATTGTAAATGTTCTGCTTTAAGAGAAATCACACAACCACATTTCTAAATACAATTATTATTTAATTATTTTTATATACACTTCAAAATCATATTTAATCAAACTACACAATGAAGACTTTACAGATATTACAGTTTCATTGTCTGTTAAAGCATGATCTTCTGTAAAGCTGCTTTGAAACGATGTGTTGTGAAAAGCGCTATACAAATAAAAATGACTTGAATCTAAACATCCATGCACATAAAGCCGTTACAATTTCTTTTGACCTTTAACCCCTTCTTACCGCTGCCTCTGTGAGCGAGTTCATCCGCCTTATCCCACGTCTCGTGAGCGCTCAGGACCAGCATTGTGATGCTAACGTAAGACGTCGCCACCTGCTGGATGATCTGAGGAATGACGACAGTACCACCAGAGCTCACCGGAGATGCGACGACACTTCTGCAGCGGACACAGAACACACACAACATCACACACAGAGCTGCATCATGAAACTTCACTGTAGATGAATCTGTCATGTGACTCACTTAGACATGCATGGAGATGCAGAACATGATGAACTCTAAAGATAAAAACACAGACTGTGAGCATGAGAGAAGAACATCAGAGAAGACAACTAGGAAACACCAAAGAGCCGTTTTTACACACTTTGAAATGATCCGTGAGAGTTTGTGAGTATTTCAGCGCCGAGTCTCGTTTGTAGCGAAACATCGCCATCTGCAGCAGAGACTGACATCGCAAACTGAAGAAAAAAGACATATATCTGACATGTGAAATGAAAGATTACAGTCACACGTGCTGTTATAAACCTTAGTGTGTCTCTATATACTCACCACAGGACTAGGAAATCTGTCTCATGAGCATCAGCTGACGGATCCGTGTAATTCTTCAGTTTCAATATAAACCTGAACGAACACATGTCAATAATGTGTCAATGAGTTCAAAGAGTATCGGCAGCAAATATCAGACTGTACACAAACACACACCTGATCAGATCAACAGTCTCAGTGAACATGGTATATGCAGATTTGGGCGTCTGGGGGTCAGTCTCCATGGCAACACCGCTCTCCACAAACGACAGCGCAGCCTCCAGGTAACTGAGGGCTTTAAACATCTTATCAACCTGACAAACATCAACAACACAAACAACCACTTGTGCTTTAGGGTGCAAGGTCAGGGTTAGGGTTAGGGTTAGGGTTAAGGGTCAGTGTTATAATCACCGTGGCATCAGCTTGGTGCTTCAGTTTTTTGGCTTCCTTCATATGATCCTCTGCAGAGAGTTGCCTGTGAAACAGAGGTCAGAGGTCAATCACATGCAGTAGTTGTACAGTATCAGTGTGAGTGTGCAGTGAGTGACAGTCACCTGCGCTGGAGCGGAAGCAGTGGGCGTGGTTTAGCTGCAGTTGGACACGTCTGCACTGACTGGCCGCTGCGGCTCTTGTTGAGTTTCTGTGTAGTAAAACAGTTATTGAGATCTGAAGCATCACATCACATATGATCTCAAACACTCACATGATGAAGAGCTGCCAAACCTTCCCATGAGTCCCTGCTCTCTTCTGCTGACTGTCTGAATGATGCTTGAGTTTTGAGTCTCGCTGCAGCTCGTGAGGAACAGACGGCCTGTGTGTCGGACGACTTTTCATCATGTCACTGTTGTTCTTAAACACACTGATGAAGATGATGAAAGCATTGTGAGCGTATGTGGAACTCTGAAGTACTTTCCACTGATTATCATTCATTCATTTGTTCATCAGTACAGAGCTACATGTGTGAGTTCATTAAAGTGTGTGTTTGTGGAAGTCACGTGACGCCATGCGAGGTTCGGATGTGTAAACGGCGAGCTCTGCGCACTTTGCTAGTTTTAACACTATTATTGTCATAAACTGGTGAGATACACTCTGTTCCATAACTGTTCTAGGAGGACAATATGTCAAAGAATTCAAAATCCTCAGGCTATGGAGACAATAAAAACACTTACGTGTTCAAGCTGACGCTCCTGAGCAGGTCGTGAGCTTCGGAGTCTATTTGGTCAGAGAAATGAGGGAAATTCGGCGAGAAATGCTGAACATGTCGGCAATGCTGACGAAGGTCGTTGCTGATTTGGAGGATCTTGCTGTAATATATCGATTGATCACAGCCATGGAGATGAAATTCACTGAGGTGGTTACAAGAGTGGGGGAGGTTGAGAAACGGATCGATTATCTGGAGTCATCGGAGAGGGAATTATCTGCTAATCCGCTAGTGACTAAGGTGGATTTGGAACATGTCTGGGAGAAGTTGGGAGGACTTTGAGAACCGTAGCCGCTGGATTAACGTCTATATTGTTGGAATTCCTGAGGCCAAAGAAGGTCAGGATATGGTGAAATTCCTGGACGTAACAGACCATAAGCTGGAAATCGAGCGAGCTCACAGGATTTCAGCTCGGCGATCTGCTGAACGAGACAGGCCCCGATCAATTCTGGCCAAATTTCTGAGATCATCCGATAAAGATCTCGTGTTACGCAAGGCGAAGAGTAAAGAAAAGCTTTCTTGGAAGAACCACAGCATTTTCTTGTTCCCAGACTTTGCGAATTTGACGAGAGAAACGTGATCGATTCAAGGAATGCAAGAAACTCTTACATTAACGGAAGGTCGCTTTTGCACTGATGTTCCCGGCCAAATTGAGAATAGATGCTAAGGATGGCCGTAAAACATTCACATGCCTACAGCAAGAGATGTCCTTCATAAAGTCAATGGAGTGAGTTATTTTGTGGTACTCACGTTGCAGCCGAGTGGACCGACTCACTGAACATTCGTTTGACTGTCTGGAGGAAACCGAGCACCTTTTTTGTTTCTTTTTGTGCTGGTTCCGCCTGTTGGCTGGAGTTTGTTTTATAGATTATCTTTTGTTGTGTAATTCGGTCTCACAAAATGTGTATAGAAACTTGAGCAATCCGATGGCAAAGTTGTCGCATTGGCTCTTGTAGGCGTACATGGACTGTTCGAGTTTAAAGGGATGGACGGCAGTTGGCGCTGTCGTGCGTGGGGTTAATGCGCACGTTTTTCTTTTTTCTGTTTGTTTGGTTCAGGGTTTGATTTTTCTCTAATGTTGGAATGTGGTCTTTATTATTTTGTCTTTGACACACGATCTATTTTTTCTAATAGTTCAAAATGTCAAATGTTAATATGAGTGGATTGTCTCTCTCTATGTGGAATGTGAATGGGTTGGGGCACCCCATAAAAGAAGGAAGGTTATTTCTCTTCTTAAATGTAAGAAATATGATATAGTGTTTCTTCAAGAAACGCATCTTCCCCAGCAGGAAGCTGAAAAATTTGGGAAGATATGGGGTGGACATGTTTTCTTTAGTGCTGGCTCAAGTAAGAGCAGGGGAGTCATTACACTGATAAGTAAACATCTACAATTCAAATGTCTCAAACAGATTAAAGATAAATTAGGAAGAGTCAAAATCTGATTTTTGCTAATATTTACGCACCTAACGCTGATGATCAGGGTTTTTTTATAGATCTTGAAGGGATGTTGCAAACCGCTGGCACCCCTCATGATATAATATTGGGAGGAGACTTTAATCTTTTGATGGATTCAGTCCTTGATCATAGTGAAGCAAAAGTGTGTAAGCCCCCTAGAGCAACACTGATGCTTCACAGGATGTGTAAAAATCTTGGTCTTACAGATATTTGGAGACTTTTGAACCCATCTGGTAGGGACTATACATTTTTTTCATCAGTCCATAAGATTTATTCTAGAATAGATTTTTTTTATTATATCTAAGTCCCTCATTTCATCTGTTGTTGATTTGCTCAGTTGGAAACATTTTAATCTCAGATCACATCCTGGTGAGTTTAGAGGTGATGCCACATATGGAGAAAAAGAAATCATATAGTTGGCACTTTAATGTATCCCTTTTGCAAAATCCTGATTTCCAGCAAATGTTAAAGACTGAAATCAATGTTTATATGGAGACCAACTGGTCCTCAGTATCCTCTGTGGGTGTGGCTTTGGAGGCACTTAAGGCGGTTCTTAGGGGTCGGATCATACAGTATGCCTCATTCACCAAAAAATCCAAAGCACGAGAACTCGTGGAGTTGGAAGGAAATAATAAAAGTGCAGAGGCAGAGCTGAAGCGCCGTATGTCAGCTGATGGCCTCAGAGAATTGACCCGATTGAAATACAGATATAATACTATTTTGTCACGGAAAGTAGAGTTTTGGTTATTCAGGGCAAGACAGTCATACTTTGAGTCGGGGTCAAAGCAGGGAAGCTTTTGGCTAGATATATAAAGCAGAGAGAGTCTTTTTCTATCATTCCCTCAGTGAAATCTGCTGGTGGTGAAGATATTTACTTCATGGCCATTGATATTAATAATGCCTTTAAAGAATTCTATCTTGATCTCTATAGTTCCACGTCTTCGTCTACTGATGAAGATTTTAGAAAATTTGTGGAACCATTAGTACTCCCTAAATTGACAACTGAGCAAAAGAATTCTCTTGATTCTGAGATAAACTTGGAGGAGCTTGACGAGGTAATTAAGGCCTTGCCTACAGGTAAGGCTCTGGGGCCAGATGGTTTTGCCGCTGATTTTTTTTTTAGATCTTATGCTACAGAACTGGCTCCACTTTTGTTAGAAATTTATACTGAATCATTAAAGAATGGAAAGCTTCCTCCAACTATGACACAAGCCCGGATCAGTCCGATTCTTAAAAAGGACAAAGATCCAAGCGAGTGTAAACATTACCGTCCAATTTTCCCTGATCCAACTAGATGTAAAAATTTTGTCAAAAATTCTGGCTAACCGATTAAGTAAAGTTATGACATCTCTTATACATATAGATCAGGTGGGGTTTATTCGGGGCCGTAGCTCTTCTGATAACATCAGGCGTCTAATCAATATTATGTGGTCAGTAGCGAATGATCAGACTCCTGTCGCTGCCATCTCACTTGATGCCGAAAAGGCCTTTGATATGGTAGAATGGGATTATCTTTTTAAGATTTTGGATTTGGGAGTACATATATTGGTTGGATTAAGTTACTTTATAAACACCCTGTAGCAGCGGTACAAACAGATGGATTAATTTCAGATTATTTTACTCTGGATAGGGGCACTCGGCAGGGTTGCCCTCTTTCCCCATTATTGTTCTGTCTTGCCCTGGAACCATTAGCAGCCGCGATAAGAAAGGAGGATGATTTTCCAGGGGTGATGGCGGGAGGGGTGGCACATAAGCTTCTGCTTTACACAGATTATATTTTATTATTTGTCATTGGATCTATGCCTTACCTCCACAGAATTATTAATTCCTTTTCCAAGTTCTCAGGATACAGAGTTAATTGGTCTAAATCCGAAACTTTGTCTCTGACAGCGTACTGTCCAGTAACGGCTTTCTAGCCGGGCGCCTTTCAGTGGCCCAAACAGGGCATTAAGTATTTGGAGATTTTATTCCCAGCAAATTTGTGTGATTTAGTTAGAGTTAATTTTGACCCTTTATTAAAAAGATTTTCGAGTGATGTGAGCAGGTGGGCTTCATTACATTTATCTATGATTGGGAAGGTTAATGTTATTAAAATGAATTGTATTCCAAAATTCAACTACCTGCTATAATCTCTCCCTGTAGATGTCCCCCTCTCTTATTTCAAGCAATTTGATAGCATAGTGAAGTCCTTCATTTGGAATGGTAAACGTCCCAGATTACATTTCAATAAGTTACATAGGCCGATTGACAAAGGTGGGCTAGGCCTACACAAGATTTTGTTTTATTATTATGTGTTCAGTCTCAGACATTAGGCTCATTGGTCTCTTCCACCTGAGAGAGCCCCTCCCTGGTTTTGTATTGAACAGGAAATTCTTGCCCTTATTTCACCATTACAGAGCCTTTCTATCAAACTAACCGGAGAAGTTAAGTCACACCCTGTTATCTCGCATGTGCACTCAGTATGGACAAAAGTGTCCAGATTGTTTAAATCTGACATTTATATAAATCTTGCCTCGAGCATATGGCTGAACCCAAGATTGTGTGTTGGCAAGTCTCCTTTCTGCTGGTCAGAGTGGATTGTGAGGGGGGTTGCTACACTCGGTGACCTATAAGTGGAGTGTTGAGATCCTTTGAAAATTTGGTTCAACATTTTGGGATTCCCAGATCTCAGTTCTTTAGGTATTTACAGCTGTGCCATCTGTACTATTTCTGGGAGTAGCACACACCCCCCTGAGGAGGCAGATGCTTTGGGAGAGGTGATTACTGCTTTTGGAAAAGGTCATGAGGCATCAGTGTATTACTCCCTGATAATTCAGAGTCTGGGGGACGGAGCTTTAACTTCTATCAAGAGATTGTTAAATGTTGTTTTTATATATATATATATATATATATATGTGTGTGTGTTTTGTATCTTGTTATTGTATGATTTAATAAAAAATATGAAAAAAGATCCAAGAATTTTGGTTGAAGGTTCAGAGTTTTATATGTGATGTATTGGGCACTCAAATTTCATTTTGCCCCAGACTCTGCATCTTAGGTGATGGGGTGGACATCAATATAGGAGATAAACACAAAAAATTGGGTCCTAACCAGTGTTATGATCACCAGACAAATTGTTTTAAGGGGATAGAAGTTGGCTGGAGTGCCCCCATTTCAAGAATGGTGCACGATGATGGGGAGGGTGGCGGCTTTCGAAGAGGAGCATCAAATATAAGACTGGGGAACTTGGATTCGTTTGTTGGGAAATGGGGCAACTATTTGACATTCTTGGAGGTCTCTCGGGGAGGGACAGTGGAGAGAGAGATATAGTTACAAAAAAAACTAAAAAATAATAAGAAATCATATTTATTTATATACTCATGTGTGACCACAGGAATGTTTGTTGGGGGTCAGGGTGGGGTTGGGGATTGGGAGGGGTAATTGTGGGGATTAAATGTTGATTCTGTGTATATTTATATTTTGCTTTTCTGTGTTTTCTGTATGAATCAATAAAAATGTTAATCACAAAAAAAAGTGTGTGTTTGTGTGTAGCTTCAGATAAAAACCTCAAGCAAGATTCTCAAAGATTAGGAAATTTATTTGCTGTAGATTTGTTGTGACTCACTCTGATTGGCTGATGGTGTGTTTAGAAGAGGATGAGTGTTTGCTATCTTTGTCCAGTTTCTGTTTCTTCCTTTCAGAATTTTCATCTCTCTCAGCCTGTAACACACACACACACACAGACACACACACTTTACAAACAGTTTTAGTGACGTTCAGCAATCACATGATCAATGAACAAATATCATCAGATATAGAGTTAAGGTCAGAAGATTACATACACTTAAGCTGAAGTCATTAAAACTAATTTTTTAACCACTTCACAGATTTCATATTAGCAAACTATAGTTTTGGCAAGTCGTTTAGGACGTCTACTTTGTGCATGACACGAGTAATTTTTCCAACAATTGTTTACAGACAGATTGTTTCACTTTTAATTGACTATATCACAATTCCAGTAGGACAGAAGTTTACATACACTAAGTTAACTGTGAGTTTAAGCAGCTTGGAAAATTCCAGAAAATGATGTCAAGCCTTTAGACAATTAGCTTCTGATAGGAGGTGTACTGAATTGGAGGTGTACCTGTGGATGTATTTTAAGGCCTACCTTCAAACTCAGTGCCTCTTTGCTTGACATCATGGGAAAATCAAAAGAAATCAGCCAAGACCTCAGAAACTAAATTGTGGACCTCCTCAAGTCTGGTTCATCCTTGTGAGCAATTTCCAAATGCCTGAAGGTACCACGTTCATCTGTACAAACAATAGTACACAAGTATAAACACCATGGGACCACACAGCCATCATACCGCTCAGGAAGGAGATGCATTCAGTCTCCTAGAGATGAACGTAGTTTGGTGTGAAAAGTGCAAATCAATCCCAGAACAACAGCAAAGGACCTTGTGAAGATGCTGGAGGAAACAGGTAGACAAGTATCTATATCCACAGCAAAACGAGTCCTATATCAACATAACCTGAAAGGCTGCTCAGCAAGGAAGAAGCCACTGCTCCAAAACCGCCATAAAAAAGCCAGACTACAGTTTGCAAGTACACATGGGGACAAAGATCTTACTTTTTGGAGAAATGTCCTCTGGTCTGATGAACCAAAAATGTAACTGTTTGGCCATAATGACCATCGTTATGTTTGGAGGAAAAAGGGTGAGGCTTGCAAGCTGAAGAACACCATCCCAACCGTGAAGCATGGGGGTGGCAGCATCATGTTGTGGGGGTGCTTTGCTGCAGGAGGGACTGGTGCACTTCACAAAATAGATGGTATCATGAGGAAGGAAAATTATGTGGATATATTGAAGCAACATCTCAAGACATCAGTCAGGAAGTTAAAGCTCGGTCGCAAATGGGTCTTCCAAATGAACAATGACCCCAAGCATACCTCCAAAGTTGTGGCAAAATGGCTTAAGGACAACAAAGTCAAGGTATTGGAGTGGCCATCACAAAGCCCTGACCTCAATCTGATAGAAAATTTGTGGGCAGAACTGAAAAAGTGTGTGCGAGCACGGAGGCCTACAAACCTGACTCAGTTACACCAGTTCTGTCTGGAGGAATGGGACAAAATTCCAGCAACTTATTGTGAGAAGCTTGTGGAAGGATACCCAAAACATTTGACCCAAGATAAACAATTTAAAGACAATGCTACCAAATACTAACAAAGTGTATGTAAACTTCTGACCCACTAGGAATGTGATGAAAGAAATAAAAGCTGAAATAAATCATTCTCTCTACTATTATTCTGACATTTCACATTCTTAAAATAAAGTAGTGATCCTAACTGACCTAAGACAGGGAATGTTTTCTACCATTAAATGTCAGGAATTGTGGAAAAACTCAGTTTAAATGTATTTGGCTAAAGTGTATGTAAACTTCTGACTTCAGCTGTATGAACTCAAAGTGTGTTCTGCTCACAGTTCTCTTGAGTCCAGACGTGGCGGGGCCGGTGTGTTTCCTGGCGGCCCCTGAGCGCCGTATGTCCTTCTGTGGTATTCTAGAGAGCAGGTTTAACTCTATCTTCACCAGCAGGGGGCGATGCGTGTTTCTGTGAGTTCTGTCTGTGTGTTTAGTGCAGACAGACGGTTGTCGTTTCTGTGACTCATCCGTTGATCTCGTCTGGTCCGTCTGACGATCAGTTTTCTTTCTCTTGTGTTTCTCTTGCCGTTTGCACGTGTTTTCATTGTGCTGTGAAATCTGCACACGTGTATGCTCCAACTGTAAACTCTTACATGTGTGTGTGTTCACCACCATCTGTGTCCGATTGACCTCAGTGTCGCTGTGATTTGGGTTACTTAAGCAACCCTGATGATCTTTAGCTTCTGTCCTTCCAGAGGAATCACGAGAGCTGGGCTTGATGACATCACACAGGCTCTTAGTGTTCTGCTTGTTCTCTCTGATTTCTAACCATCTCCCCAACTGCCAGTCGCTTCCTTTCTGTTCCTAAACACACAACACAGTTCTGAATGTAGAGGAAATTAGCTCATTTCAGACCAAATACATAAACTGAGATACTGAATATCATCAAAAGGAAAATAAATAAATAAATAATTGCTAGACAAAATAGAAAAGTCTCAAAATTTGAATGTGGCTCAAATATTTTCTAAGTGCCACAGAGTAACACTTTTAGGTGAAGTTAACTTACAAATAGTTCACTTATTAGTTGACTCTGAATATTAAACTGGGATACAAGAAAATATTGTAACATTAAAAGCAGCAATAACTACTTTTTCTTTAAATTATGATTAGCTTGTAGCTTAATGAGTTACAGTTTCTACACATCAAATCATTTTTTTATGATGAAAATGATCTACAAACTGAATATGGACTGAAAATTCACAGAAGTGTTTAATGGACTTTATATTCATCTCAAAAAGAAGCTACTGTACATACAACCGTCAGTGATCTCCTGTCGTCCTCATTTTCCACATATTTATAAATATTGCAAAATAAATAAAAACTTGGATTGTCAATAGACAATTAATCAGATTTCCTCAACAAAAGTCATTCATAAATAAAGTAACCAAAAATAACAACCACAGAGTGTAAACAACTAAAATTAACAACTAAATTAAAAATTAAAAACTATAATAACCTTGGTATGTATACACTTATGTGTGTGTTGTATGTATATACCTGTGTGTGTGCGCTCTCAGGTGCTGGTTGTTTTTCTGGGTTGCTGCTGTTTTCACTGTCAGTGTCTGATGAACTGCTCTCAGAATCACTGGAGCTACTGGAACCTCTTCTACACACACACACACACACACACACACACACACACACACACACACACACACACACACACACACACACACATCAGCACACACACATCACAGTGGCTCCACGGAGCACAGGCTCTTGTCATCTCTAGACTGGACTACTGCAATATTCAATTATCTGACCTTCCTGCATGTGCAGTTAAACCTGAATCCAGAATGTGGCACTGTGTTTGTTCTTCAATGAACTTAAAGATCACATGTTGCATGTCTCTCTTCACTGGCTCACAGTTACTGCTCATGTCAAGTTCAAGACAGTTTGAGGCTGCAGATCACTCACTTCTGCAAATGTCCATCACCTCCAGCAGTCTGTATGCAGTGAGTTAGCAGCGTTTCATAATAAACACAGAAGCACAACATCACTTTCCTGAACTTTTACACTTCCTGATGGTGGAATGATCTTCTCAACTCTCCCGGACCACCTGACTCACTGAAAACACACTTCTTCTTGAACGACACTGACCCTAACCCATGTGACTCGCTTACGTTTTTCCTTACTTGTCGGTCTATTTTATTTTACAGAGCCCCTTAGATAACAGGTAGATAATACGATTTTTCATTCCCTCGCAATATGTTTTTTAACAGGCTACCTGCTAAATTTCATATTATTTTAAAATTCTGTTAACTACAAACAAAGCCTTGAATGGTCTAACTCCACAGTAAGTGACCTAACATGCTATATTCCATCACGTTCATTACGATCGCAAAATTCTGGCCTATTAATGATACCTAGAATATCAAAATCCACAAAAGGAGGTAGATCCTTTTCATATTTGTCTCCTAAACTATGGAATAGTCTCCCTAACACTGTTCGGGATGCAGACACACTCACTCAGTTTAAGTCTAGACTAAAGACTCATCTATTTAGTCAGACATACACCTAATTTATCCTTCAACTCACAATTAGGCTGCTTTAGTTAGGTCTGCTGGAACCAGAAACATCCATCATGATCTATAACTCTGCAATAAATTGAATGGCATCTATGCTAATATTATTCTATTTGTTTCCATGTCTCAGACTACATTCATATCCAGAGGTCACCAGAACCAGCCAGATCCAGCTCCATTTCTACATGGTGTTGGACTCCACTGCTACGTGTCACTGAGTGATGATGACTAAATGCAGCCGGTGCCAACCAGAGATCACTTCAGTCCATTATGATGGACTTCAGAGGATGAACTGATGCCAACTCCAACTGTAAGATATGGGATACTTCATATGCCACTGCCTGAACCTTGGATTTATGATAGACCTCACCGAACCTCAGCGAAATTACCTGCCGGTTGAACTGTGATGCACCTCATTGATCTCTGCCTGCATCACCTTTATCTATTGATGAACTACACTCTTATAATGGAATACATAGATTATCAATTAATTGCCAACAAAACCCTTCATCAGCCAACTAACAAGGACAATTCATCTATGTGAACTTCTGCAGTTAATCCAGGATGAACTTCAAAGACATTAGTCATTAATCTTACAGTTCATACAAAATCTTTGTTTTAAACACTGACCCTTAACACTTACTTAGTTTAATAATTTTAAACCATGACTTGCACTATACATAAATAATATTATCATTATATTCATGATGTTAGTCAGAGGGGAACTGGCCCCCACAGTGAGTCTGGTTTCTCACAAGATTATTTTTCTCCATTAATCAACATCTTATGGAGTTTTGTGTTCCTTACCACAGTCGCCTTCAGCTTACTCACTGGGGTTTATTTATTTGTATACACAATTACACAATGAAGACTCTACGACATTATAGATATTACAGCTTCATTTTCTGTTAATGCATGATCTTCTGTAAAGCTGCTTTGAAACGATGTGTGTTGTGAAAAGTACTATACAAATAAAAATTACTGTACTTTTTAGTTCCCTCGCAATACATTATTTTTGTTCCCTTGCAACAACTTTTGCGTTCCCTGGCAACAACTTTTTTCCAATCCCTCGCAATACATTTTGCTTTACCTTGCAATATGTTTTTTCGTTCCCTCGCATAAGTTTTCTTTCCTTCGCAACACATTTAGCATTTTCTGGCAATATGTTTCTTTGTTCCCTCGCAATAGTTTTGCTTGACCTTGCAATACGTTATTTTCCTTCCCTCGCAATAACTTTTTTTGTTCCCCGGCAATAGGTTATTTTTGTTCCCTGGCAACAACTTTTGCGTTCCCTCACAATACTTTTTTTTCAATCCCTCGCAATACGTTTTGCTTTACCTTGCAATACGTTTTTTTAGTTCCCTCGCATAAGTTTTCTTTCCTTTGCAACACATTTAGCATTTTCTGGCAATATATTTTTTTTGTTCCCTCGTAATAGTTTTGCTTTACCTCGCAATACTTTATTTTCATCCCTCGCAATAACTTTTTTGTTCCCTCGCAATACTGTTATTTTCGTTCCCTCGCAATACGTTATTTTCGTTCCCTCGCAATACGTTATTTTCAATAATGACTTTTGCATTCCCTCGCAATGACTTTTGCGTTCCCTTGCAATAGTTTTGCTTTACCTTGCAAGAAGTTATTTTCCTTCCCTCGCAATGTTTTTGTTCCCTCGCAATACGTATTTCATTACCTCGCAATACTTTATATTCATTGCTTCGCAATACGTTTTGCAATGTTTTTTCGTTCCTTCCAAACACATTTTGAATTCCCTTGCAATATGTTTTTTTTAGTTCCCTCTCAATGTTTTTTCATTTCATTTCTTTTGAACTGAAAAGTTATTTCAGACCAAATAAATAGAGATCTTGAATATCATCAAACAGAAAAAAAAGAAAATCGTTGCTTTGTCACATTTGTAAAAGTGTGCATGTGTGTTCAAGGTTAAAATTAAAACTAATGCTAACGTTCCCTTGCAATACTTTTTTTCATTCCCTCGCAATATGCTTTACGTTCCCTCACAATAAATTTACCGTGGTTTTACTACAGCAACCATATTTTAACCATATATTTGTAGTTAAACCATAGTAATAATACAGGAAAACAAAACAATTGTAATAAAATTCATAATTTTGTGGTTATTATAGTTTTACTATTGCTACAAATACCATAGTTTAACTAATGTCTGAAAAGGAATAGGCTGAAGCCAGAGATACTTATGCCTACCATTTTTACCTCTCAAGTTTTATATTCTCTCTTTAAATATTTCCATTTACAGTCCTGTTGACAACTCAGAAGAAACTAAGAACATAAAGAAAAAAAGAGCAAGATGACTATATAAGATTTACCAATTTAAACCTCACCCTAACAAAATACACTATTTGAATCAAACTCAACAAAATGCACAGTTTTCTTTAACTGCATAATTTCTATATACATGACACATTTATACAAAAATACTATATACATAATACAATGTTCCTATCAACCCAATCTTTCATACTTTTTAAACACCTCAGTTTTAAACACTTTTAAATGTATTGTTTTACACAATTTGAATTCTTAAATAAGTATTATTGTATTTGTAGTAAAACCATAATAACCAAAAATTATGATTTTTATTACCATAGTTTTAATTTTCTTGTCTTATTACTAATAATTAACTAATAATTGGTTTTACTACAAAGTTAAAATATGGTTACTATAGTAAATGGTAAATTTGTTGCGAGGGAACGCAAAACTATTTCAGAAAAACAATTCCCGCCCTGTCCTCTAAGAGGCGCCGTACTTTTTGGATAAAAGCATCTATTTAAATTAATACATGTCAGTGTCACTTGTTTTGCACTGTTTGCTTTGTATGCAGCAAAGGTGCAAACGCTTTGGCACTTTATAATTAACAATTATTTGTCATGCCAGTAAAGCACATTACAACATCTGAACATCAGTCTGATACTCACGGAGGTTTCTGCTGAACTCTGTCTGATGATTCATGAGATTCTAGTAAAGAACACAAGAAAAACACACATGAATACACCATCACAATGAACACACACGCACACGAATACACCATCACAACGAACACACACACACATGAATACACCATCACAATGAACACACACACACACGAATACACCATCACAATGAACACACACACACACACACACACACGAATACACCATCACAACGAACACACACACGAATACACCATCACAACAAACACACACGCACACACGAATACACCATCACAACGAACACACACGCACACACGAATACACCATCACAACGAACACACACGCACACACGAATACACCATCACAACGAACACACACGCACACACGAATACACCATCACAACGAACACACACACACGAATACACCATCACAATGAACACACACACACGAATACACCATCACAATGAACACACACACACACACACACACGAATACACCATCACAACGAACACACACACACACGAATACACCATCACAACGAACACACACGCACACGAATACACCATCACAACGAACACACACGCACACGAATACACCATCACAATGAACACACACGCACACATGAATACACCATCACAACGAACACACACGTACACACGCATACACCATCACAACGAACACACACGCACACACAAATACACCATCACAACGAACACACACGCACACACGAATACACCATCACAATGAACACACACACACGAATACACCATCACAATGAACACACACACACACACACACACACGAATACACCATCACAACAAACACACACGCACACGAATACACCATCACAATGAACACACACGCACACACACACACACGAATACACCATCACAATGAACACACACGCACACATGAATACACCATCACAACGAACACACACGTACACACGCATACACCATCACAACGAACACACACGCACACACAAATACACCATCACAACGAACACACACGCACACACGAATACACCATCACAATGAACACACACACACGAATACACCATCACAATGAACACACACACACGAATACACCATCACAATGAACACACACACACGAATACACCATCACAATGAACACACACACACACACACACGAATACACCATCACAATGAACACACACACACACACATGAATACACCATCACAACGAACACACACACACACACACGAATACACCATCACAATGAACACACACACACGAATACACCATCACAACGAACACACACACACACACACGAATACACCATCACAATGAACACACACACACACACATGAATACACCATCACAACGAACACACACACACACGAATACATCATCACAACGAACACACACACACACACACACACGAATACATCATCACAACGAACACACAGACACACACGAATACACCATCACACTGAACACACACTACACGAACACATCACAATGAATACACACACACACACGAATACATCATCACAACGAACACACAGACACACACGAATACACCATCACACTGAACACACACTCACACACACACATGAATACACCATCACAATGAACACAAACTCACACACATGAATACACCATCACAATGAACACACACACACACACACACACACGAATACACCATCACAATGAACACACACACACGAATACACCATCACAATGAACACACACACACACACACACAAATACACCATCACAATGAACACACACACACACGCGAATACACCATCACAATGAACACACACACAAATACACCATCACAATGAACACAAACACACACATGAATACACCATCACAATGAACACACACACACACACGAATACACCATCACAACAAACACACACACGAATACACCATCACAACGAACACACACACGAATACACCATCACAACGAACACACACACACACACGAATACACCATCACAACGAACACACACACACACACACACACACGAATACACCATCACAACAAACACACACACACACACGAATACACCATCACAATGAACACACACAAACACACACACGAATACAACATCACAACGAACACACACACACACGAATACATCATCACAACGAACACACACACACACACGCACACACACACACACGAATACATCACAACAAACACACACACACACACACACACACACACACACACATGAATACACCATCACAACGAACACACACACACACACACGAATACATCATCACAACAAACACACACACACACACACACACACATGAATACACCATCACAACGAACACACACACACACACACGAATACATCATCACAACAAACACACACACACACACACACACATGAATACACCATCACAACGAACACACACACACATGAATACATCATCACAATGAACACACACACACACACACACATGAATACACCATCACAACGAACACACACACACATGAATACATCATCACAATGAACACACACACACACATGAATACATCATCACAACGAACACACACACACACGAATACATCATCACAACGAACACACACACACACACACACACACGAATACATCATTACAACAAACACACACACACACACACATGAATACACCATCACAACGAACACACACACACACACACACACGAATACATCATCACAACAAACACACACACACACACGAATACACCATCACAACGACACACACACACACACACACACACACACACACACACACACACACACACACATGAATACACCATCACAACGAACACACTTACTGTGGTCTGGGAATCCATGTATATCCTGTCAAAGCAGCAGTTACAGGAAAAAATGAGCGAGAAACTGTGGTGTTTAAATGAATGCTAATTAAACAGATAACTGACTCTCTGACCTCATTAGGAGCGGCTAATCGGGGCGGCTCGGTTGCGCTCGGCGTATTAATGTGTGTCAACAGTGGAGGCCATGAGGTCATTTCCTGTATGACAGAGAGACATTTAAATCCTGCAGCTGTACTCAACAAACTCACAGGGTGACAGACACTGACCTTCAGAATGTCCTCCACACGCTGACCTTCATCACGCACCATCTACAGACACACAGAGAGAGATGTGAAATATGGGCTATAATGTTTTATTCAACATGTGCCAACTGTTTTTCATGAGTTTATATGTTCATATAGTTCCCATGTGAACACATGTGACTTGCTATCAAGTTCTGAGTGTGTCTTTGGTAGTAAAATGGGCATATGTGCCACAGAAAAGGAAGAAAGTTTAGGACTGTCACAGGAGTTAGATGTTTCGTCTGTGCTCTAAATATATGCAGACACTTACATCAACACACTGTGATGGCAGCTTCAGGAGAGAACGGTTCGGCGTGCTGCAGTTCTTCAGGTCAGGTAAGATCTCATGCATCTCTGATGAGGCCTTCATATCAGGAGAGTCACTGTTCATCTGGTCCTGACCGTCCATCGGCCTCACGTATGCTGTGGGCTTCCTCATGTTCACCACACCCCGTTTAGAGTGTAGATTCAGTGGGAGTGTGTGTGCGAGCGGAGGAGCCTCCACCTGACGGGTCGAGCTGTTTTCGTCATCTGAGTCACTGGACTGCAGGGGGGACAGTGGGACGGGTAAACTGCTCGAGTCCCAGCTCTCACCTGCCTGTAAACTCCCTGATGGAGGGGCGGAGGAAGCGGGCATGCTCTCAGGTGTGTGTCCCGACGGCTTGGGTTGCTCCACACAGGTGAGTTGAGTGGAATGCCTGTAAGGAAACACCGAGCAAAGATCTTCATGTGCGACATCATGTCCATCCTCGAAATCACCTAGCATCATCTGAATACGACTGGACAGCTCGTCCCCTTTCATTATCTGGAAAGTAATTTAAAGAAATTTGAATGAGTGACATTTATTCACCTAACTTATATTCAGGTGTTCTCATTTGGAGCTGCAGTGGTCTGACACAACAACCCTCATGTGGTTCATTTACAGAGTTTGATTCAATGAGACATTTAAAAATGTCATTTCACAAACTTAATCAAGCTCTCACCCATCTATCTTTATATACTCTTATCCTGTGTAGGGTTGTGGGGTTCTGGAGCTTATACCACCTCTGACCCAAAATATTTATATGGAAATGAGTTATCGGTGTTCACCATTTTTGCTATCACTTACCTAATGGTTATAAAGTGCATCAGGAAAGTATTCACAGCGCTTCACTTTTTCCACATTTTGTTATGTTACAGCCTTATTCCAAAATGGATTCAATTCATTATTTTCCTCAAAATTCTACAAACATTACCCCATAATGACAACATGAAAGAAGTTTAAAATCTTTGCAAATTTATTAAAAAAAAAAAAAAAAAAAAAATCACATGTACATAAGTATTCACAGCCTTTGCCATGACACTCAAAATTGAGCTCAGGTGCATCCTGTTTCCACTGATCATCCTTGAGATGTTTCTACAACTTGATTGGAGTCCACCTGTGGTAAATTCAGTTGATTGGACATGATTTGGAAAGGCACACACCTGTCTATATAAGGTCCCACAGTTAGTAGTGCATGTCAGAGCACAAACCAAGCCATGAAGTCCAAGGAATTGTCTGTAGACCTCCGAGACAGGATTGTATCGAGGCACAGATCTGGGGAAGGGTACAGAAAAATTTCTGCAGCATTGAAGGTCCCAATGAGCACAGTGGCCTCCATCATCCGTAAATGGAAGAAGTTTGGAACCACCAGGACTCTTCCTAGAGCTGGCCGCCCGGCCAAACTGAGCGATCGGGGGAGAAGGGCCTTAGTCAGGGAGGTGACCAAGAACCCGATGGTCACTCTGACAGAGCTCCAGCATTTCTCTGTGGAGAGAGGAGAACCTTCCAGAAGAACAACCATCTCTGCAGCACTCCACCAATCAGGCCTGTATGGTAGAGTGGCCAGACGGAAGCCACTCCTCTGTAAAAGGCACATGACAGCCCGCCTGGAGTTTGCCAAAAGGCACCTGAAGGACTCTCAGACCATGAGAAACAAAGATTGAACTCTTTGGCCTGAATGGCAAGCGTCATGTCTGGAGGAAACCAGGCACCGCTCATCACCTGGCCAATACCATCCCTACAGTGAAGCATGGTGGTGGCAGCATCATGCTGTGGGGATGTTTTTCAGCGGCAGGAACTGGGAGACTAGTCAGGATCGAGGGAAAGATGAATGCAGCAATGTACAGAGACATCCTTGATGAAAACCTGCTCCAGAGCGCTCTGGACCTCAGACTGGGGCGAAGGTTCATCTTCCAACAGGACAACGACCCTAAGCACACAGCCAAGATAACAAAGGAGTGGCTCCGGGACAACTCTGTGAATGTCCTTGAGTGGCCCAGCCAGAGCCCAGACTTGAACCCGATTGAACATCTCTGGAGAGATCTGAAAATGGCTGTGCACCGACGCTCCCCATCCAACCTGATGGAGCTTGAGAGGTCCTGCAAAGAAGAATGGGAGAAACTGCCCAAAAATAGGTGTGCCAAGCTTGTAGCATCATACTCAATAAGACTTGAGGCTGTAATTGGTGCCAAAGGTGCTTCAACAAAGTATTGAGCAAAGGCTGTGAATACTTATGTACATGTGATTTTTTTTTAATTTATTTATTTATTTATTTTTTTATAAATTTGCAAAGATTTCAAACAAACTTCTTTCACGTTGTCATTATGGGGTATTGTTTGTAGAATTTTGAGGAAAATAATGAATTTAATCCATTTTGGAATAAGGCTGTAACATAACAAAATGTGGAAAAAGTGAAGCGCTGTGAATACTTTCCAGATGCACTGTAGATAAATCAGGGATGAATTGTGGTTTATGTTGTTTTAGTGATTAGTTACAGTGTCCTGTCATTTTTTACCAATGGAACAGTGTTCATTTTTAGTTTTTTTTTTTAACACAAATGTCCTTTTACCCTTGTGCTGTGTTCATTTTGTGCTAACATATTTTCAAATCAAATCAAATCACTTTATTGTCACACAGCCATATACACAAGTGCAATGGTGTGTGAAATTCTTGGGTGCAGTTCCGATCAACATAGCAGTCGTGACAGTGATGAGACATATACCAATTTACAATAAACATCAGATTAACACAACACAATTTAAACATCTAATATACACATAATTACACACAACAATATACAAATAATAACATACACTGTACAGTAAACAATACGCTGTTTTTTTTTTTTTTTTTTACTATATAGATACACATTATTCAATAAAAATTAAAAATATATAAAAAAGTATATATATATAGAATGTACAGTATTGTACTGTATTGACATTCAGGCTGTCGGTTGATAGTCAGTTGTTAAGAGAGAACATAATATAATAATAATATAATTTATGACAGTCCGGTGTGAGATAAAAGAGTAAGGGTAATAAAGTGCAGTGCTGATGTATTTTGATCATGGGAGATCAAGAGTTCAGAAGTCTGATTGCTTGGGGGAAGAAGCTGTCATGGAGTCGGCTGGTGCGGGTCCTGATGCTGCGATACCGCCTACCTGATGGTAGCAGTGAGAACAGCCCATGGCTCGGGTGGCTGGAGTCTCTGATGATCCTCCGAGCTTTTTTCACACACCGCCTGGTATATATGTACTGGAGGGAGGGAAGCTCACCTCCGATGATGTGTCTGGCAGTTCGCACCACACTTTGCAGTGCTTTGCGGTTGTGGGTGGTGCTATTGTCGTACCAGGCGGAGATACAGCCAGTCAGGATGCTCTCCACAGTGCAGGTGTAGAACCGTGTGAGGATGTGGCGGTTCATTCCAAACTTCCTCAGCCGTCTCAGGAAGAAGAGGCGCTGATGAGCCTTCTTCACAACGACTTCAGTGTGGACGGACCATGTGAGTTCCTCAGTGATGTGGACACCCAGGAACTTGAAGCTGCTGACTCTCTCCACTGGTGCTCCATTGATGGTGATGGGACTGTTTTGTGTCCCACTAAGATGGTTTATAATATTGCATATATTATCATCACAAGATATTGCAGTAGATCTTTCTATCAACTAGCAATTATTAACTTTTTTATTTTTTTTTTATTTATTGATTTTATTGATAGAAGGATTGATCTGAGCTCATACCGGGCTAATAATAATTACATAATAAATTAATAAACACTTGATCTGAACAAAATATTATTGCTTTTCGTTCCCTCGCAATATGTTTTTTGTGTTAGTGTTATTTTAAAGCTTAGAATCTGGACTTTACAATGCATATTGTCTGTGTGTGCGAGTGTGTCTGTGTGTGTGTGTGTGCACGAGCATGTGTGTCGCCCGACATGACAGAATTGTAGATTTGTTGACTGAAAATGTACCTTGTGCTAGCTCTGCTTCTGGTATATTTAAACGCTTAAATCTGACGTTTAAAATGTGTATACATCCTGATGTATTCTCAAACTTAACAGCAAACACCCCAGATGACATCATTGTAAACGAGATGCAACAGAGAGTGTTTGTGCTGGAAGTGGGGCGTGTGTTTGACCATAGTCCAGAGGAGGTCTTTTTCACTAATGCACACTGCTTGTTCAGTGTATTAACAACATTGGGTATAAGTGTCAACTCTTAATCTTTATTATTAGGAGTCTAGGTCATGTACACAGGCTTGTAGTGAGGGGGTTACAGGTATGTCCAAAAGGAAGGCCAAACAGCTGGCCAGATACTGTTCTGTATCAGACATTATTGGTAGTCGCAGTGGCGTTGTTATTTGTATCTTTGATGCGAATGATTGAATACTGACGTGTAACCTGCAAGTTTTTCACAAACATGCATCTGAACTATTTAAGTCCTTTTTGTATTTCTATCTCGAGTGGATATAAATATTTAAAATGTGTGTGTTGTATGTGTGCACATGTCCGAGCACTTTGTGTGTGCAAACACACATCCACATCTGTGCTCATCTAAAGCAGAGTTTCCCAACTTTTGTGCCACTGCACACTTTTTATGAATAAAAAAAAAAGTTTTTTCTGGGGATATTTTTTTTAAAGAATAAGCTAAAAGCATCAATTCCAGCTATTTTACTGATTCAAGCTGCAAAATAAAGAGTATTTTAGTGAGGCTTGCTTCTGTTTCACAAATGTGTTCAATTTTATTATCTGATTAGTTCAGTGACCCCTTCAGGAAATGTCTCTCGGTGGCGATAAATGAGCGTCTTATGTGCTGTGAGTGAGTCAGTGAATCATTTTGAGTCGTTCATGACCGAAATCTCCCAAGAGACTTTATAGTGTTTAAACAGATCTAGAGTCTTCCTTCAGTCGGAGCATTATTTTTCATCCAGACAACAATAATAGTCTAATAACAGTGAGTTTCAATAACGTCCTTCTCCTTTATTAAAACTTGCATGACGTCAGTATAAGAATTAGAAACACAAAGCAGATCTACGGGATCATTTTCCTACAGTATTTAAACTGCTGAGCATGACCACAATAATAGACAAATAATAATCATTTTGAGTTTCAATAATGTTCTTTCATCATTGTAAAGCTCATTTCACACGAGTCGAGACGTCAACGCTCCGTTCATCGCCAGCGTCGAGCGCCGCATTGCCCTCCACACGACAAGAGTTGCAGAAAGCGTCACAGAGGGGCGATTTTACGAGTTTGCCACGTAAGAAAGCGGGAGATGAGCACAATAAACATCGACAACATGTATTTGGAAGAGAGTTGCAGTTGCTTTGATGCAGAAAGTAATAAAATGATCGTTTATGTTTAGGTTGAAGTGTTTTCTTGGTGAATTTAAATGAGTTCAATAACTGGGGTCTCTTATATTCATAAACAATAAGCTCATATTTAATTAAAAGAAACTGAGATATTCAATATCTTCACAAATTTGGACAGTTTTGAAATATTTCTTGTTGTTCAGTGCTCTCAAAGACATTATTGGTGAAGCAAAAACGTGTGTGTGAAAAACACTTTGGTGTAAAGTGACGTCACTTCATAGACTTCAATGTATTCTGCAGCGCTGACGCGAGTCATGTGAACGCCCCTTAACGTGTACAAATATCAGTGTAACAGGTAACGGTCTGGCAGGGAGGAGATGGGAAACGGCTGAACAGTCCCAGCATAAACAGACACACATGCAACACGGCCGTGTGTCTCTCTCTCTCTGGAACCGGCGTCTCCGGCCGCCCCTTATCTCGTTCTCCCGCTGATCAGCTGATTCAGTGCCGGCCACGCCCCATCATGGCCCGGCCACGCCCTCCTCCTCCTCATCACAATCAGTCACTTTTGTACATTAATCATAGCTCTTCAATCACAAAAGTGACCGAGTAGGGTTTCAAAACAGCAAATTTGCCAGAAATGTGAGGAGTTTGCATCCCTGAAATGTATTTTTTATTTATGCGATTATTTATTTTGTGGAATTTTATAATTTTCCACGGCACACCTGACATTCTTTCATGTCACACTAGTGTGCCGCTGCACAGTGGTTGGGACACACTGATTGTGATGCTCCTGAACACTTCATATTTCTGTATTTTGGTTTACAATGGCCGGTCACTTTTGACCAGGAAGAACAAGTGTAAAAAACTGAAATAAAACCAATTTTTTTTTTTTTTTTTTTAAAGAAAATGGTCCAATTTCTTTGTGTTTTCAGATACCATAAGTGAAAAAAGTCAAGGAATTTTATTCCAATTGTATTAAAGTTAAAAAAATAAAAATAAAAAATAAGTTGTCTGGGTCAAAATGACCAGAACACAACATAAGGGTTCAATTTATTCAATATTTAGTTGATGGTAATGTTCAAAATGACAGACTATAACTTAATCAACTATTCAAACATTTTTCTAAATGTATGCACATTTATACATTTAAATGTTTATATTTAAAGAAGATGTCCGCCTCGGTGTGGAGCTCTCCAGTTCTTTTGCTGTTTTTGTTTGTTTGTCCTGGGTTTAGTAATTTATTTCCGATCAGTTTTACCAGAGATGAGCTGCTGAATATTTGGCAGCACACGCCAGACAATCTTTTACCGGTTTTTGATTACTCAGACGTTCTGTTGGACATTTTAGTTGGAGGAGCAGCGGTGCTGTACAAGCGCATTAAAAGACGCAAGCGAGAGAAGCGAGCCGGAGCGCCGCCAAGCATTCATCTAGCGAATCTCCACTCTCTTCCTAACAAAACGGACAAATTACTTCTCACCTGCAAAAATAAGGACTTTGCTAATTCTGCTGCATTGTGCTTCATGAAAACCTGGCTGAGTGAAACCATTCCGGACAGCGCGTTACATCTGCCGGGCTTCCAGCTGCTCAGATCAGATCGCATCGTGGAGTTAACAGAGAAAACGAGAGGCAGTGGAATGTGTTTTTACATCAGCGAATGTTGGTGTACAGATTTAACAATGCTGAAGATGACGTACTGTCTTAATTTAGAGGCAGTCTTCATAAACTGCAAACGGAGAGTTTGTAGCGCTGCAACAGCTGGCTGATCAGATCACAGACACAGAACAACAATACCCGGACTCAGTTATTATTATTCTTGGGGATTTTAACAAAGCAAACCTCACACGTGAACTGCCCAAATACAAACAGCACATCACATGCCCCACCAGAGACAGAAATATACTGGATCACTGCTACATAACAATAAAGGATGCATATCGCTCTGTTCCTAGAGCTGCTTTGGGACTCTCTGATCACTGCCTGGTTCATCTTCTTCCGATCTAAAGGTAGAAATTAAATTAATTTAATTAAGCTAAGCCTGTAGTAAAAAGATGGAGCAATGAAGCAGAGCTGGAACTACAAGCCTGCTTTGACTGCACTGATTGGAGTGTTTCTGAAGCTGCAGACACAGACCTGGACGAGCTCACAGATACTGTAACATCATATATCAGTTTCTGTGAGGATATGTGCATCCCTACTAGGACTTATTTAAAGTTCAACAATGACAAACCATGGTTTACAGCAGAACTCATGCAGCTTTGTCAGGTCAAAGAGGATGCTTACAGAGTTGGGGATAAAATCTTGTACAATCAGGTGAAAAACAGACTGACAAAGAAGATTAGAGTGGCTAAAAGAAGACACTCTGAGAAGCTGAAAAACAAGTTTTCAGCTAACGACCCTGCAACAGTGTGAGAGGGAACCAATAACTGGCTGACGATCTGAATGTGTTTTACTGTAGATTTGAAAGATCCAATCTCACACCCCACACCGACCTTCACTTCACACAAACACCTCCTGCAACCCCCCTCCTCCCCCCTCCTGCTACTCAACCTGCACTTAAGATCTGTGAAGAGGATGTGTGCCGGGTCTTCTGGAAACAGAAGACAAGGAAAGCACAGGGCCCTTACAGCCCTTCACCCACTTGTATAAAATCCTGTGCTAACCAGCTGGCCCCCATCTTCACACAGATCTTCAATAGATCACTGGAGCAGTGTGAAGTCCCATGCTGCTTCAAATGCTCAATCATTATTCCAGTCCCAAAGAAACCAAAAATCACAGGACTTAATGACTACAGACCCAACGCTCTGACATCTGTGGTCATGAAATCATTTGAGAGACTGGTGTTGGCCCACCTGAAGGACATTACTGGACCCTTTCTGGATCCCCTTCTATTTGCTTATCGAGCAAACAGGTCTGTGGATGATGCAGTCAACATGGGATTGCATCATATCCTGCAACATCTGGACAGATCAGGGACATATGCAAGAGTCCTTTTTGTGGACTTCAATTCAGCTTTCAGCACCATCATCCCAGCTATACTCCAGAATAAATTACACCAACTCTCTGTTCCCATGTCTATCTGTCAGTGGATTACCAGCTTTCTGACGGACAGGCAGCAGCTTGTGAGACAGGGGAAACTCACTTCTAGCACCTGTACAATCAGCACTGGTGCCCCCCAGGGATGTGTGCTCTCCCCACTACTCTTCTCCCACAGGAGCTGCTGATACAGTTTTACTCAGCAGTCATTGAGTCTGTCCTCTGCACTTCAATAACTGTCTGGTTTGGTTCAGCTATGAAATCAGACATCAGAAGACTACAAAGAACAGTTCGGACTGCTGAGAGGATTATTGGTTGCCCCCTGCCCTCCCTTCAAGAACTATACACTTCCAGAGTGAGGAAAAAGGCTGGAAAAATCACTCTGGACCCCACTCACCCTGCCCACTACCTTTTTGAACTGTTGCCTTCTGGCCGACGCTTCAGAGCTCTGAGCACCAGAACCGTCAGGCACAGGAACAGTTTTTCCCCTCAGGCTATCCATCTCATGAACAGTTAAAACTGCCCCCAAATACTTTCCTTCGGTCAATACAATCATGTGCAATATTCAATCCATCCATTCCTACTTATATCCATATTTCATTTATATTCTTTAACATATCCTACCTCTTCTTCAATACATCACCTGCACAGAACTGTATATCTGTATATAAAATATTCGAACAACATAACTGCTCTATTGTACATTTTTTATTTATCAGTTATATCTTATTTTTTATTTTGATGTCACTATATGTATGTTTAAATGTATATGTTTGTATGCATGTATATATGGTTGCATTCTCTTTGCACTGGAAGCTTCTGTCACCAAGACAAATTCCTTGTGTGTGTGTGTGTGTGTGTGTGTGTGTAAGTATACTTGACAATAAAGTTCATTCTCATTCTAAAATGTATCAAACATATAAAAGACAATGAAAAAAATGTTTCTTATTGTGAAAACGTGAGCTTCTGAAATAATTAGCTGTGTTCTTAATTCTTCATGCTTTAGAGACTGTAATTAATTTTATGTGTTTTAGTCAGTTTTGAACATTGCATTGTGTGTAGCATTGTTTTATGAAAGCAGCATCTTCACAACACAAGTGACACAATCTGACTAGCACATGACTTAAAGTTCATCTGTTCATTCACTCCACTTTCTGTGCAGATGTAAGTTGTCATATAACATAAATGCTGTGGATATAGTGATGAATCTCATGTATAAATACTAGCATGTGTTTGAGTGAGGTCATTAGCATGTTTCAAGTGAGGAAGTATCCAACATACTGAATTATTATTGGATAAGAAAAATCAATTCTTTCAAGATATTTATTCTTCTGCTTGTGCAATGTTAATGTCTTGCACTATTAGCTTTTTTTGTTGTTGTTGCTCATAATATTTTAATTAAAAGTAACCTATGTTCTAATTAAATTGTTTAATTATAGTCATGATGCGTGTTTTTGGTCTAATTTGTTATCGCTGACAAAATCCAAAACCCCCATCAATGAACACTTTTGTCTGTAATTTTGTTGACGACATTAACATGGCAATGAAGTCACTAGCTGGTATTGAGAATTGAAGTTATTTGATAATTGTAAATACTAAAAGTATTTAGGAAGTATGTGTACTCGTACAGTCTTTACAACATGGGTAACAGTATATTTACATTTAGCGTTAGGGTTCATTTAGCAGACGGTTTTATCACACAACAAACAAATAACAACAACAGTGAGCTGTGCATCACACTGACAGTGATTTATAGCTCGTTTAATTACCTGATACTGTGAGGTCTTTAATAAAAACTTCAGACAGAGAGACGCTTCTGTAACACCATCAGATCTAGTTGACTGTATATGATCAGAACATAAACATACTGATATAATACACATGTAGACAGTGTGTTGTCACCTTATACGGCTCACTGAAGAGAGGAGAGATTCTGTCATACAGCGTCTCCTGCTGCCTCTGCACCTCCTGATTCCTCCTCTCTCTCTCCATCTGCCTCAACATGTTACGATCCTCCATGTGCACACTGCAACACACACACACACACTTGTGTTAAAGAGTTGTGTAGTTTAGGGGGTGTAAACCATAATACATCATTATCAAAATTCACTGTGGTAGAGTTTGTGCTGATTTGACTGTAGACGCTCCACATCGAGTAGCCAATGAGATTCAATATCAGACAGCAGTTCACATATTTTAATATGATCTGAAACTTTTGTTAAATAAAGTGTTTATGTGATGCATTGATGTGCAGATCCGGTTTAAGTCGGGCTTTTGCTCAATGTTCAAGTCAAAACTGTAAAGTTAACAATTTATTAATATCATTCGGTTTAGAAATGAAAATCATTAAAGCAACAAATAAAAACACAAAGAGATTAGGAGGATTTTTAAGGGTGTGTCTGTGTGTGTCCTGAAGCAAGAGTGTGTATGTGGAGAACATCTGTTAGTATTAAACATCGCCCACCAAATCTGCTTAGTTTACTCAATCAATATATGACTACACATAGACAATAGTGGTGGGACGATTCGCTCTGACAACGATTCAGTTAGATTACGATTCTCTACCTAATAATTACGATGCATCCTGATGCACTGAGAAATCTGAAACCAGTAATTAAAGATGAAATGTCATGTGCAGGCAGATACAATCCTGGTTTTAATCAAGTAGGCTCAGCAGGGTCATAGAATGAAAAACTGTCTATTAGTAGCATGTAAAGGCAGTAACACGGGATGTGGTAACCACACACACACACTCACTCACTCACTCACTCACACTCTCTCTCTCTCTCTCTCACACACACACACACACACACACTCACTCACTCACTCACACACACACACTCTCTCACTCACGCAGACACACACACACACTCTCTCACTCACGCAGACACACACACACACACACACTCTCTCTCACAGACACACACACTCTCACTCTCTCACAGACACACACACACACTCTCACTCACTCTCTCTCACGCAGACACACACACACACACACTCTCACTCACGCAGACACACACACACTCTCACTCACGCAGACACTCACTCACGCAGACACGCACACACTCTCACTCACGCAGACACTCACTCACGCACACACGCACACACACACTCTCACTCACGCAGACACGCACACACACACTCTCACTCACGCAGACACGCACACACACACTCTCACTCACGCAGACACGCACACACACACTCTCACTCACGCAGACACACACACACACTCTCACTCACGCAGACACACACACACTCTCTCACTCACGCAGACACACACACACACTCTCTCACTCACGCAGACACACACACACACTCTCTCACTCACGCAGACACACACACACACACTCACTCACGCAGACACACACACACTCACTCACGCAGACACACACTCACTCACTCACTCACGCAGACACACACTCACTCACTCACTCACGCAGACACACACTCACTCACTCACTCACGCACACACACTCACTCACTCACTCACGCAGACACACACACTCACTCACTCACTCACGCAGACACACACACACACTCACTCACTCACGCAGACACACACACACACTCACTCACTCACGCAGACACACACACACACTCACTCACTCACGCAGACACACACACACACACTCTCACTCACGCAGACACACACACACACACTCTCACTCACGCAGACACACACACACTCTCTCACTCACGCAGACACACACACACTCTCTCACTCACGCAGACACACACACACACACTCTCACTCACGCAGACACACACACACTCTCTCACTCACGCAGACACACACACACACTCTCTCACTCACGCAGACACACACAAACACACACTCACTCACGCAGACACACACACACTCACTCACTCACGCAGACACACACTCACTCACTCACTCACGCAGACACACACTCACTCACTCACTCACGCAGACACACACTCACTCACTCACTCACGCAGACACACACACACTCACTCACTCACGCAGACACACACACACACACTCACTCACGCAGACACACACACTCTCACTCACGCAGACACACACACACACACTCTCACTCACGCAGACACACACACACACACTCTCACTCACGCAGACACACACACACACACTCTCACTCACGCAGACACACACACACACACACTCTCACTCACTCACGCAGACACACACTCACTCACGCAGACACACACACACACACTCACTCACGCAGACACACACACACTCACTCACGCAGACACACACTCACTCACGCAGACACACACACACACACTCACTCACGCAGACACACACACACACACACTCACTCACGCAGACACACACACACACACTCACTCACGCAGACACACACACACACACTCACTCACGCAGACACACACACACACACTCACTCACGCAGACACACACACACACACACACTCACGCAGACACACACACACGCACTCACGCAGACACACACACACGCACTCACGCAGACACACACTCACGCAGTCACGCAGACACACACACACACACTCACGCAGTCACGCAGACACACACACACTCACGCAGTCACGCAGATACACACACACTCACTCAGTCACGCAGACACACACACACTCACGCAGATACACACACACACACTCTCACTCACGCAGATACACACACACACTCTCACTCACGCAGATACACACACACACTCTCACTCACGCAGACACACACTCACTCACGCAGACACACACACACACTCACTCACGCAGACACACACACACTCACTCACGCAGACACACACACTCTCACTCTCACTCACGCAGACACACACACACACTCTCTCACTCACGCAGACACACACACACTCACTCACGCAGACACACACACACTCACTCACGCAGACACACACACACACTCTCTCACTCACGCAGACACACACACACACACTCTCACTCACGCAGACACACACTCACTCACTCACTCACGCAGACACACACTCACTCACTCACGCAGACACACACTCACTCACTCACGCAGACACACACTCACTCACGCAGACACACACACACACACACACACACTCACGCACACACACACACACACACACTCACGCAGACACACACACACACACACTCACGCAGACACACACACACACACACACTCACGCAGACACACACACACACACACACTCACGCAGACACACACACACACACACTCACGCAGACACACACTCACGCAGTCACGCAGACACACACACACACAGTCACGCAGACACACACACACTCACGCAGTCACGCAGACACACACACACTCTCACTCACGCAGATACACACACACACACACTCTCACAGACACACTCTCACAGACACACACACACTCTCACAGACACACACACACACACACACACACACACACACTCTCTCTCTCTCTCACACACAAACACACACACTCTCACAGACACACACACTCACACAAACAAACAAACACACACACACTCACACTGATCTGTTAGTGTTTGTTCATTCATTCATATTAAAAGTGTTTATTTCAGTGTAAACATCTAGAGATCACACATTAAAGTTTATTTGTCAACATTCACAAATGATGTCAGTGTATATCAGGTGTGTATTTACTTGTTTAGAGACTCTTCGTCTTCAAGTTTTCAGTGTGTTTGTGTGTATTTCTGAACTTTCGTGATGTTTCTGTGGTTTTGTGGTTTCTCACCTGTTCGCGCCGTTCATTCTCGGTTTGTTCTGTCCGCCGCGCACTGCCGGTTTTCGATCGCTCATGACGACACGATCTGCTGATTATTCACATGATTTCGGTTGAAGAAAACAAGAAATCGCGCATGAATTTGACATGAATTCAGTGTTTGACTGCGCAGAGTTCTGCGGACGGATCCACTCATGCGCGCGGGTCCACTGTTGTCATAATAGCGTCAACCGGACACAATCAAACTTTAAACTGAAAACAGAGTCAGTAGGAGTCTCCGGCTGAGTTTGCGTTGTTAACAGGCATTTTAAGAAGTACACATTAATTTGTATTAATATTCGACCAGATATCGTAATTTGAACAGCGCACCCCCCAAACCAGCAGGAATGGTTTCGCCGAACCGCATCTTTTATGGGCATGCTGTTCCACGAGCGCGCGTGCCATCTATCAGAGACAATCACAATTACGTCACTACAAAATAACTGATATAGAACAGTCTGGGTTTATGCAAGGCCGTCATATCAGGAATAATATTAGACTAGTCTTAGATATGATTGATTATAATCACCTTATTGAGGATGACAGTTTTATTTTATTTATTGATTTCTATAAAGTATTTGATACAGTGATTCATGATTTTATTTTCAAAGTTATTAAATTGTTTGGTTTTGGAGATATGTTTCTGAAAGCAGTTAAAACATTGTATAGTGGATGTAATAGTTCTGTCAAACTTGCTCATGGTACCTCACAAAGATTTGGTATTCATCGTGGCATTAGGCAAGGATGCCCTCTCTCTCCGTTTTTATTTTTATTAGTCACTAAGGTTTTAGCATCGCATATAAAAAGAAATTAATTTAATGGTATCACAGCTTTAGGTGTACAATTTAAACTTAGCCAGTTCACTGATGACACTGCAGTGTTTTTGAAAAACTAATTTGAAGTACCAAAAATAATTCGATATATTGAGGAATTCACTGGTGTTTCAGGCCTAAAAATGAATATAGATAAATCTGTATTATTTCCCCTCAAAGAATAGAGAACATTCCAGTTAAACATAAATTTACATATTTAGGTATAATAATTTGTAAAAATGAAAAACAAAGGAGTCAATTAAATTTTGAACCAATTATTGAGAAAACTAAAAAGAAATGTAATTTGTGGTTAATGAGGGACATCTCATTATTTGGGAGGGTATTATTGTCAAAGGCGGAAGGTATATCTAGATCTGTCTATACGTCATTATCGTTAGAGGTGCCTCCCAAGACTATTAAAGATTTAGATCAGATTCTTTATAGCTTTATTTGGAGGAAAAAAACACATTATTTAAAAAAGGAGGTAATTTGTAATCCTAAAGAGCTGGAGGTCTTAGATTATAATACTCTCAATGACACTTTTAAAATTAAATGGTTGATAGAGTTTATGAAGAATAGAGAAAGTCCTTGGAATGCATTTCCTAATGATATATTTAATACTCTTGGAGGCATAGACTTTTTGTTGAAGTGTAATTTTTCTGTTGACAAAATTCCTGTTAAATTGGCCGGTTTTCACAGACAAGCCCTGTTAGCATGGAAATTGGTGTATAAGCACAATTTTTCACCCCACAACTATTTCATATGGAATAGCAAGGACATATTATTTAAAAACAAATCTTTATTCTATCATACTTGGTTCAAGGAAGGTATTCTTTTAGTAAGACAGTTAGTTAATTCCCATGGGTACTTGTTGTCATATACTGAATTTCTTCAGAAATTTCAATTACCAGTTAAACCAGGAGAATTTGCTATTGTTCCAATATCCAAAGAGTGTGATGTTACTTTTGAAAAACTGTAACTCAGAAGAAATCAGCATGGTTAATCTTTGTGGAAACATTTTCATTGAAAATGTTGATGTTTTAAAACAACAGTGCAGCAATAAGATTATAAGGAATGCTCTTTGTTCTGTGTCCTTACCGGCAGCAAGGTTTCTTTGGTCTTCTTTATTCGGTAATATCTCTTGGGTTAAAGCATGGAAACTGCCAAATAAGTTTTGTGTCAATAACAAAGTTAAGGAAGTGTCATACAAAATACTTCATAGAATTTATCCTGCTAAGCATGTTTTGAAAAGATTTAAGTTTAATATTTCGTATTCCTGTGATTTTTGTGGTCAAGAAAAAGAAACTATTTTGCATCTTTTTTTTCATTGTCTTTACTCAAGATTATTTTGGAAGGATTTAGAATTTTATATTAACAGAAAAAATGGAGTGTATGATAGAAATTTGTATATTTGATGTACCTTTTTATACAGAAAAAGAAAATTTGAATTGTAAAGAACAACATATTATACATTTGTTTATTTTGTTAGGAAAATTCCATATACATAAAAAGAAGTGGGCTCAATGTAAAACAAAATTTTGCACATTTTATAAATGACTTTAAATTATATGTAAATCTTTTGGAACAAACAAAAAACAAAAAAGCACTGAAAACATGTAATGCTCTGAAAGCATTGAAATTTATGTAATTTCCTTCCTTTTTTTTCCTCTCTCTCTCTGGCAGCTAATGTTAATTTGATTATGTGGATATGTAATACCTCTTGTTCTTGTGGCATTGAATCAATAAAGCATTTAAAAAAATATATTAAAAAAATAAATAAATAAAAAAATGAAATAAAAACACAATGACATCACTACAGTTCAGTAACACATACACAATAATCACACACACACACACACACACACACACACACACACACACACAATGACATCACTACAGTTCAGTAACACACATACACAATAATACACACACACACACACACACACACACACACACAATGACATCACTACAGTTCAGTAACACATACACAATAATACACACACACACACACAATGACATCACTCCAGTTCAGTAACACACATACACAATAGTACACACACACACAATGACATCACTACAGTTCAGTAACACACACACAATAATACACACACACACAAAGACATCACTCCAGTTCAGTAACACACATACACAATAATACACACACACACACAATAACATCACTACAGTTCAGTAACACACACACACACACACACACACACACAATGACATCACTACAGTTCAGTAACACATACACAATAATACACACACACACAGTGACATCACTACAGTTCAGTAACACACACACACACACACACACACACACACACATACACACACACACACAATGACATCACTACAGTAATTTCTGGGAGCAATTTCCAAACACCTGAAGGTATCACATTCATCTGTACAAACAATAGTACACAAGTATAAACACCATGGGACCACACAGCCATCATACCGCTCAGGAAGGAGACGCATTCTGTCTCCTAGAGATGAACGTAGTTTGGTGCGAAAAGTGCAAATCAATCCTAGAACAACAGCAAAGGACCTTGTGAAGATGCTGGAGGAAAAAGGTAGACAAGTACCTATATCCACAGCAAAATTAGTCCTATATGGACATAACCTGAAAGGCTGCTTAGCAAGGAAGAAGCCACTGCTCCAAAACCGCCATAAAAAAGCCAGACTACAGTTTGCAAGTACACATGGGGACAAAGATCTTACTTTTTGGTGAAATGTCCTCTGGTCTGATGAAACAAAAATGTAACTGTTTGGCCATAATGACCATCGTTATGTTTGGAGGAAAAAGGGTGAGGCTTGCAAGCTGAAGAACACCATCCAAACCGTGAAGCATGGGGGTGGCAGCATCATGTTGTGGGGGTGCTTTGCTGCAGGAGGGACTGGTGCACTTCACAAAATAGATGGCATCATTAGGAAGGGAAATTATGTGGATATATTGAAGCAACATTTCAAGACATCAGCCAGGAAGTTAAAGCTCGGTCGCAAATGGGTCTTCCAAATGGACAATGACCCCAAGCATACCTCCAAAGTTGTGGCAAAATGTCTTAAGGACAACAAAGTCAAGGTATTGGAGTGGCCATCACAAAGTCCTGACCTCAATCTGATAGAACATTTGTGGGCAGAACTGAAAGCGTGTGCGAGCAAGGAGGTCTACAAACCTGACTCAGTTACACCAGTTCTGTCTGGAGGAATGGGACAAAATTCCAGCAACATATTGTGAGAAGCTTGTGGAAGAATACCCAAAACATTTGACCCAAGTTAAACAATTTAAAGACAATGCTACCAAATACTAACAAAGTGTATGTAAACTTCTGACCCACTGGGAATGTGATGAAAGAAATAAAAGTTGAAATAAATCATTCTCTCTACTATTATTCTGACATTTCACACTCTTAAAATAAAGTAGTGATCCTAACTGACCTAAGACAGGGAATGTTTTCTACCATTAAATGTCAGGAATTGTGAAAAACTCAGTTTAAATGTATTTGGCTAAAGTGTATGTAAACTTCTGACTTCAACTGTAGATACACAAACACACACAACAAATAGAGACATGCAGTTATTATGTTTTGAAGCTTAACTTTGATATTTACTCTGATAGTTTATGTAACTGTTTACAATGGGAAGCAAAGAACTCTGCCTATAGATTTGTAGTGTTATATAATTCAGAATAAAATACAGCAGCAGTTCTCATGAAATCCAGAGGACACAAACACAGAGTCACCAGAAGAACATCTTCAATATAACGCAGACACATGAAGAGTTATTAAAGGACATACACAGATAAAAACAATATCTGTTGAAGTAATAATCACTTTATATTTATATATATAAATAGTTTGTAAAACACATTAAGTAAAAGTCTCTGCTAAATGAATACATTTTATTTGAAATCACGTTTGACAGAGTGATAAACTTCCAGTATTTTAGTAACGAAACAGTTGAACATGTTTATATAAACAGAATGATGAATAAATGTTTCAATGTAAAGATTTTATTAGCTCTTAGACAACATTAGACATTGTGTACTTCTAAAGGTTTTTCATTTAAAAAAGGATATTAAAATAGAAGACACATCATATCAAAACACCACAGACAAATTCACACATTCATTCGGTTCTCATTTCATTAACCATTCAAATGGTATTCCTCTGCCTCAAATTCCAGAGGAAATCCCAAATATAACACAGTTTATTTCTTTTCATTGTTTGTTTTTAATGGTGACCAGAAACGGCGGACACTGAAGTGTGTTGAGTGCTAAAGTGACTCGGACACAGAGAGTCTGTTCCTGCCGTTGATTCAGATGTTCAGTCACATCGAACCGAAGCCCGCAGTCATCAGACAGGACGGACGGTGATCTGTGCGGTTCAACGGGCTTCGTGTGGGTCACTGAGTTGCTTTGAACTTGGATCGTTTCTCCATCCAGAACAGATTCATTTATTGGCAACAAAACAAAAGCTTGAGTCCACGGGCGGCAGCTCGTCTGAATAAACCAACAGAACTCTCCGGATTCACCTGCAGAGAATGAACAGAGACATGAGTGATGGACACGGGTTCGAATCTCACATGACACTAAACTGCGAACATAGTATCACATTAGTTCAGTGATGTTTATTTAAATATTGTTATGGTGCAGGGTTTACTGAGGTCTTCATCAGAACCTAGCTGAAAAAAACGTTTAAACCACTTCAGCTGTTTGTAAAAATGGCACATTTTTGCATTTTCCCTGTTTATTTTTATGCTTTGACTGTGGGAGATTTTTACACGTTTGCGTACTTTGAATAAATAAAACATATATACACTTGCGTGTGACTTTAAACACTTAACCCTATAACACTGTGTGTATAAAATATGACACAAAATGTTTGACTGTTTCACTCTCTGTTCAAGCTGACAAGACAAACAACTTATGATATGTACGTTTCACATGTTTACGGCACCATCTAGTGGTTTCAATGTTTATATCGATCTATTTAAAATGACGGCATGAAAAGTGACCCTTATGTTGGGATAAATGACAGCTTATTTTAATAAAGTAAAAGTGACAGTAATTGTTATATTGTTAAGAGAGCTGTAAAAATTAACGCGTTAACGCATGCAATTAATTAAAAAGTTTAACGTGTTAATTTTTCTTAATCGTGATTAACACATTTACCGTTCATACAACATTAAAACTGGTGTGACAGACGGAAACTTTGTAATGTTTCCACCCAGAGTCATTACACTGACGCACACATCACAACACACACAACAGTGATTCAGTGATAAAAGTTTTTTTCAGCCTATGTAAGTGCATTTTAATTACCACAGAAGCACATCAAGTCTTAACTATCCCCAAAGTGCAGAATGAGACGTTTTTGTTTGCAAGCGCTTTTCATGTGGAGTTCAAAGTGTATAGTCACAGTCTACCTGATTAATATTGTGGAGGATGAGCGTTTAAGAGATTTAATCCAATTAATACACAACCTATATGGAGACTACTGCTTTAAATTAGGCAAACTCCCACTTACACTTTTAGAAACGTTTCATGTTATTTTAATTGGTGATATTTTAGTATATTTCTATCTTTATACTGTGGAAGGCTTTGTTTAGAAAATGTTAATAAAGCATTATATTGTTACATATTGTTTTGCTTTCTTTCCTAAGATGGAAATAAATGCATTTTGACAGGAAAGGAATTATATAGTGTCAAATTTCAGCACTTTCAAAATATGCAATTAATCGTGATTAAAACATTTAATTGATTGACAGCACTAATTGTTATTGATATTTTAAAATGAGTATTTGCTGAATAGAAACAACTTGTGCTTGGTTAAATTTTTTGTATATTATTTTAATGAAAACCCCCTTTGATAACCATGTATTAAATAAGATACAACAGGCTTTTGAGGAA
Source organism: Myxocyprinus asiaticus (assembly GCF_019703515.2). Taxonomy (NCBI): domain Eukaryota; kingdom Metazoa; phylum Chordata; class Actinopteri; order Cypriniformes; family Catostomidae; genus Myxocyprinus; species Myxocyprinus asiaticus. The sequence continues at coordinate 130,307 of NC_059381.1, read as the reverse complement.
TATCTCTCAATCACCATTACATTACATTCATGCACACCACAAAACAAAACACAGAGCTTTGAAAATACTGACATATACATTTGATAAGATACATTTAATGTGTGAACTAATATTTCAGTGTATTTTCATACATGCAGCCATTTTAAATATCTCCTTATTTTACAAGCATGATGTCATCTTACCATAAGATCCTGAGACCCAGCGAAAAAAGTTTGACAATTTCCCTTTTTTAAATGTAAATAGTGTTTGGTGCATAAAATACATATGATAAATATTGTTTTGTATTTGATGTGCTGAATTGAACTGTGATACATTTCAATCCATATTTATAGATCAAGGAGAGGAAGTTGTCACGGCCAAACTCTCAAACATTTAGTATCTCTGAAAAGTCCAGTGAGTCCTCTGATAATACCCCAAGATTTACCACGGTAGCACGTTTGGGCTACACAAAAATGAATTGCTGGAGCATAATGACCTTTAAAGCCTGATGGATCAAATATGACACTTAAAAAAAACATGTGCAAAAATGTATTTTTATAGTTTGCCTAATGGTACTAAAAACAGATTCATGTCAAAAAAATTACAGTGTTTAAGAGAGCCTTTGCACAGTCTTTATCAGAGTTTGTATTATTGTGTAACTCACACACATTAGAAATGAAATATAAGAGACTCTTACCGGACTCTGCGTCTTTGAATCGGACAGTGAGTTTTAGTTGCTGGTCCAGAATCTGTCTGTAAGTGAACATCGTGCAGCTTAACACACATTCAGACGGCAATTCAACGTCCTTGGACATTTCAGTAACAATCTCATCCTTGTCCAAACACTCCTGAGCAAACACACAGAACATGACAGAACACACTGTTCCCCACAGCAGCCAGAAAGAGCTCACACACGCCATTGAGTTTGTGTAGTTGTGTCTCTTTTTAAAGTTCAGGCGGCACTGAAGAGTCCATCAGTGATCTAAACCTGAAGAGAACTGCTGTGGGTCGAGACTCTTTAACTGAGTGCGCAACAGCTCCCAGAATAATCAGCTCATCTCAGAAATGCATCACAAGAAACATGCATCTCTAACCAATCAAATGTGAGCAGAGACTCAGTTCATGTGGGTTCATTCTATTTAATCTCTGCAGCATTTGTTTGTTTCACACAGACCTTTCCAGAATCCACACACAGAGCAATAAAACATGTTAATATCCTGAGAAAACTGCAGCTATTTTAAAGAAGGAAATGACACGTTTATTTCATGAAAACTTTCTTTAATGAAACATTATGCCGATACAGTGGATATATATTGATTAAGATAAAAACATGCATTTGACTGTTAGTTTGCCAGATTCCTTGACATTTGAAGGTCTGATATGTTCTAATACAATTATGTGTGAAATTTGAAACCATTTACAGAAGAGATTCTGAGAATACAAAATAAAATCATAAAATCATGAAAATGATCAAATACTGTCTTGGTAATGATGCAAACTGGTCATGATGTGATTAAGAATGAATCTGTTTTACAAAAATGAAGAGTCAAGTTCAACAGAGGTGATTATAGTAATAAACTGTCACGCAGCCTAAATGTTCAGCCTGGATGTCCCGCTCCATTCCGTTCTTATCGACAAAACACAGAGCCGTTCCCAACACACACACAGAGGCATGTGCACATGAACGAACAAGCAACAAACTAAACTGCTAATCATCTCATTATACCACACAAGAATGTGGCTCTGATTCCATCTTTTATTGGCATCATCCATTTAGATTCCTCACTGTATAAAATATTCCACATGAGACGTAAAATTGACAGAAGAATTTAGGGCAAATTAACTATTACCTTTAATTGCTGCTCAGTTTTGCCAGTGTTGCAGCGTTCCCAGGTTTCATGGAACACACGATTGAAATCAGGCCAGACTGAAACCACAGCATCATTAAATCTAAAAACAGCCCTGGGACTCGAGACACAATCAGCCTTGAGTTTATTTATTTAGAACAAACAGTCCATTGTGCACTTCTATGAAAGAAAAACTGGCTTAGATTGAGAACATTATCTTCTGAGAACTTTCAAAATGTATTTTTCCACTTCATTTTTTGGAACACACCCCTCAAAACCCACAACAGTTCAGAATTTGAGTTCATCACGTGTCTATGTCTGACCTCCCAACAGCAGCAAGAGTAAAATGTAAAGACATTTTCATAAACCTCGAGTATTTCAGCCAAAATAAGTTTGCCAAGCTTTTTAACCTACAGATCCTACAAGCTTTTAACTGTTTTATCACACAGATGATCAATGAAGAAGCTGGATGCTTTTTTAGGAAGGGGTCATGACCTCAGGGTCCTGCATGTCCTCTCCAGGGTCACGGGCACATGTGCGGATCAGACTCACAGAGGACAGAACCAAACTGCTCCGTTCGTCCATGTAGACAAACGGGATGATGTTGTGAGCGCTCGGCTTACAGCACTGAATATCACAGAGAAAAAGTCCTTTAAACCACATCAGAAGATGCACACTTGACCTGATAAAGTTAGACAGACGGTGTTGTGAGTGTCACCTGTGCGGACGGATCCGTGTTGTGAGAACAGGATTTACATTGAGTGAAGGTGAAACTCTCCGGATAAACGATCCAGTGCTCCCAACCCAAATCTGGCACACAAAAATATCGAAACGGATCACAATGAACCTGGACGTTTTCAACACAGCGTTTGTTAATGCTAATTAATATCTACATCCATTTATACACTCACCTGTAATGAACACCTGTGAGGAATGTGTGCAGCACTTCGGTTCTGTCATGTTTCCAGAATCCTCCAGCGATGATGAATTACCTGTTGAATAGATCGTTTACTCATAATATCAGCCTGATCTAGTGTTTATACTGAACCTGGTCTGTGGTTTAGTTTACCTGCGGTGGATTGAATGGTGGTTTTGAAAGCGATTTTCCATTGATCACGCAGATGATCCATCCCCGACACGGATACACGGGGCTCCTGCTGAAGATTTAAAGATTCCAGAAGGAATTTCCTGATGTCCAGATCTCCTTTGCATCTGCAATAAATAAACAAACCAGCAGATCTGATCTCAGTCGAGGATCTTTAACATCGAGTGATGGGTTGATAACGCACACAGCATCACATGTTTGTAGGCCGCTCTGTTCTCGTCTTATTAAATTGCACCCAAATATTTTCAGTGTCCAGCAGGCTGCCAGATTTCAGTGTGTTCTGTCGGTTTGGCTCACGGTTCGACTCTGTAAAAGGACACTGTTATATACAGAGTTGCCCCAGATATTCCTACAACATTAAGAGTCTCTTTGGAGGAAATGTGTTTAAATATTACTCAAAAAAGTGCCTGGGAAATATATTGCATGCAAAGCGAGATACTGATGCAGATTTCTTCTACTCAGTGAAACACGATAAGGTCAAAAGGTCAGCAGGAGTCATTGAGTCTCGAATGAAAGAACAGTATGTGATAGTCCGTGAAGAAACATTTGCACTGAGCTTCAGAGAATCCAAACATGAGATCTGGGCTCTTCTTCATTCAGAAACATCTACTGAACATCTGCTGTTCTCACTTTAGAGTTTATAACACAACACAGACTTTACTAAGTTATTATAAATTATACTGCACAACCTGTATAGAGAGTTAAACTGTTAAATTGTACAAAACTATAAATCATGAAATCAGCATGAATAATGTTGCAGTATGACACAGGTACACCAAACATTTGATAAAAGCATCTGCAAAATCATTAAATGTCTCATCTCAGTGTTTCATCATGACATGGACACAGATGATCGTGGACGTCTTTTGTTCTTCTGTTGTTACCTGTCGGTTTGCACGGCAGATGTCTGAGGTGAACTATGAAGAACAAACGTCTTCCCGAAAGGAAACGTGAGCAGCACGACCATCACGCTGAAGAGCAGACTCATGACTGCTGAAGACTGGATGTGTTTCTGTGACGGCCGCTGGAGATTCACTGTGAACATGAAGATGCTCAGAAGGGAACAGAATCACTGTTGTTTGTAGCAGCCTGGGAAAGCAGCGATTTATCTACGCTAGTCGAGTTCGGCCTTGGAATACTTTACACTGTTTTCATGTGGAGAAAACGGATGGTGTTGAAAAGGAGAGGTGATAAATGAGGAGGAGAATAAACGATTCTTCCTTTTTGAGGAAAACTCGAGGGAATTCTTCTTCTCTGTTACACTGTAGCAAAAGTGATCAGCTCAGATGTGCAGGTGCAGAGATGAAGACAAACATGAGAAAGATGAGAGAGGAAGAGACAAGTAAACAAAAGTGTGACATCGGTTGATTCTCAGGAAACACTCCCATTTGTGTCCCTGATTTACTGCAGATAGAATGAACAAAATACTGAACTATTATTGAAACTCTGAATAGATTTAAGGCACTGGAACACAGGTCAAAGGTCAGCTCTGACCACAGACACAGACGGATTCATCTCAGTTAGATGCACATTAAAGGGTTCAATCAGATAAAAAAGCAGAACAATATTTTGTAAAAGCACCTGCCATTCAAGGACACAAATTCCTCTCTGCTGGTGTGATGAATTCATCTGATGCAACTCGAGCCTCATCTGTGTACAGAAGGGTGGGCAATATACCGGTAGACATGATAAACCGAAATCTGGATTATTGTCTGTATCGCAGTTACACAAAACCGCCACCGGGTGCAAGAAATGTGCGCCTCATTCTATTCACATCACATGTACGCAATACACGTTCTGTCGGAGAAATGGAGGAAGACGGAGCGGCTTTATGTGAGACTGAGAGAACTGAAGAAACAGGGGTTTTCAAGAACTGAACTGAGATGAGATGATTTTTTGGCGGCCACCCAAGCGATATTTCGGGCCACTGAAGCAAATTCAATTATATTAATCTTGCGTTCTAAATATGCTTGTTATCAGACACACACAGCTGTGTTTCACGTGATTTTCGCGTGCGCTGTCTCTGAAGTATGAAAGTGCACGTGAGTCCCGCAGGCTTCCAGATTGGGCTCCACAGACAGCACAACGCAGAACATGTGATCACTGGCATTACTCGGCGTTTCTCTCTATCGTGCCACAAACTTAATTTGCGTGACCCATTTGAACTCTACTGAGTTTTGAGTTTTTACTTTTAAGAACAATGGAGGAAGAACATCTCAAACGGCGAGACAGTTTGACATTTTAACCAACTAAAACCCTTACACATCATCACCCTTAATAAAATTCAGTTTAAATGATGTTAGATATTAGAAAACAAACCGGCTTTGCTTTCATATATTCAGATATTGTCTTCAGAGATGTCTTAAACCATTAAGAGCCTAATGAAGTGTTTATAATAATAATATTAGTCAACAACATCAGACTGAAATGTGAAATTTAGCATTGTGGTAAGGTTGATTAACACTTTCTGAATACCACCAATTTCCCCCCCTCCCCTCTGAATATGTTTATCAAGTTCCAAATAAAGAGAATGTTATATAAGAGAAAGTAGTTTTCATTTATAAAGTATTTAATTCAGTGACTGGAATAAAATAAACAAAAAAATGTAATAGGCATTACAGTATGGTTATTTAATATATAAACCAATTATTATTTATTTTATTTTTTTGAAAATTTGAACTATATCGTGATATATATCGTTGTCATGATATAAAATCACCCATCACCTCTAGTTCAGAGGAACATGTGTGACGATACTTTTCAAGGATTGTACATTACACGCCTTTGTCTTATTTTCTTTCATTTTCTATATTTTGATGCCAAATGAACTCTGAGAAAAGATTCATTGTGTCATTGTCCAGTGAACATTAAACTGGAGCTTCTGACTGCAGATGACCCACCGCTGGTGTTTTCGTCCTTGACTCCCTCACGGCTGTAACTCCCTTCTGTCAGGAGGAATTCCAACACCTGCGTGTGCACCGACATCTAAAGAAAGAAACCACAGTTTATGAAGAAGCAACAATTTGTGTTACTTTGTTAATCACTTCATCTGAAAGTGTAACTTTCAAGAACCTACCAGAGCCAAAACCAGCATAGACACTGAGACACCTTAACACAAATATTATTTATACAAAATATATATTAGATCAATTATATATTATTATTTAAATAACAATATCATCAACATTATAATTTTTGGTCAGAAATATGATTTTTTTTCAACAGCTGATTCTTTTTTGTCTTTTTTTTCCCAATTTGTAATGCCCAATTCCCAATGTGCTCCAAGTCCTCATGGTGGTGTAGTGACTCGCCTCAATCCGGGTGGTGGAGGACGAATCTCAGTTGCCAATCTGCTGAGAACGCCAATCCACACATCTTATCATGTGGCTTGTTGAGCACGTTACCGTGGAGACGTAGCACGTGTGGAGGCTTCATGCTATTCTCCGCTGGATCCACGCACAACTCACCACGCACCCCACTGAGAACGAGAACCACATTATAGCGACCATGAGGAGGTTACCCCATGTGACTCTACCCTCCCTAGCAACCGGGCCAATTTGGTTGCTTAGGAGACCTGTCTGGAGTCACTCAGCACACCCTGGATTCGAACTCGTGACTTCAGGTGTGATAGTCAGCGTCAATACTCACTGAGATACCCAGGCCCCCCTCAACAGCTGATTCTTAAACTATTACCCACAATCCTGATTATGTGCTTACAGTCTGGCAAAGTGCCAATAGTTATTTATAATTTTTAATCCTACAGCGCTATAATCAGGGAAGAAAACTCATGAGAGTTGAAAAAGTTGAGAAAGTCATAGCAGGGTTTCAGATGTATATTTCTAGCTGATTTGTTTTATTTAAAGCTTTGTTTTTAAGTGTTTAAGCTTTAAAGGTGCTGTAAGTAATTTCAGCCGTTCTACTTCCACGAGACTGAGCCTTTGGATTAGCCACGGCCCCTCTTTCCAAAACCCCACCCACCAAAGACACCAAATGAGCTTTATTGGCCGCGTTTCCACTATTGGGCCAAATGAGGGCATGCTATTGCGTGCCAGGGTCAGTTGCGTTCTCACTGTCACTTCTGGGGCTTCATCACACCACCTTGGGTCTTTCCCTGGGCCAACAGCCTTTAGCCCGCCGATTACCCTTGGGCCAAACAAGGTCAACTGGGGATTGAGGCGGGTTCAATGTCAAAGGCGGAGTTTCAGCGAACTTGCAGGTTGTGTATCCAGCGCACAACAGTACAGGTTTGGGAAAAATTTAAAATTGCGGGCACAGTACAAACCCATTAAAATGCCCAATGGATAAAGCGCTGCCCAAAGAAATTACTTTCCATGGTTCGGTGAACTTTCATAGATGGTGTGCTGGGACATCGTCCCACTGTTAGTGGAGAGACCACTTGGGACAACATGCAGTTACAGGCGGTGAGTTGTCAATGCAATCTTGCTAGCTAGCTAATGTTTACAAATGATATAAACTCAATATTCTAGATAACATGATACCTCAGGTCGAGCTTCCCTCTTGATTGATAAAAACAACAGCAGTAAAATAGCGCCCTCAACTGACAACTGTTATGAACAACATGGCATAAAAATGGCATTAAGCCTCAATAATTCGCTGCAACTACAATACTATGAGAAAATGACTGACAGGTGAAAGCGTCATTGTCCGCACACACATTTTTATTTTCTGTTTACAGAGTCTAGAGCTGTCACAGAGACCGGTGAGATATCTCACGACACTTATTTCAGTAATATCTCTCAGGGAGTATGACATCCCTTCCCATGAAATAAATCATTACAGCACCTTTAAATGACCCTTTCAAATGAGTTTGCATCCCTGTATAATATTTCACCCCCATCACAGTAAGTACTTTTAATTAGAATAGATAGAGTAAATGAGTATTAGAATATATTCTGGAAGTGATATGCAATTTTATTTTATGATAAATCACAGATTATAAGTATTTATTTATCGTATTTCTCTTTCAATACGTTTTACATTGAAAAATGTCAAATAATGTAAAGTTGTTAATTATGTCAGCAGCAAACTTCTGTTGATCGCAAATATCAGAACTGATGTTTGTCTGTAGTTCTCCATGCTGATAATCACCAAAACATCTATTTCTACCTTCAGTCTGTTTCTGAATAAATCTGATTTATTTCAGATCAATAATGAACTCATCACGTAATCCAGCAGGTTATTATATAAAACAGAAAGATCTTTTAAAGTGAAGGGTTAAAGTGGAGCACCAGAAGGCTGTAAATAGAAGTGCTCTGTCCACAGATAACCTTTATCACACTGTTTATCTGTCTATTCTGGGCTGAAGATGAGCGCAGTATTAACACTAATCCACCGGCGGGTTGTTGATGTGATTGATTGACTGCTCACATGCGAGAGACGAGAAGATGCTTCATATATCTACACCTGTCTGTCTCTCTCTGTGTCGTTGGTGTATTTTCCTCATTAGTTCATGTGTTTAGAGTGTTAATGTGATGATGGATCTCTGACAGACTCGGAGCCGGTGAGTGTGATGAACAGCTGGAGGCCAACTTAAGAGGAAAATTCCATTATACCTCATATAATGAAAGAAAATGTTAATATAATCTTGTTTTAGATTAATAAAAGAGTTTAGATGACAGATTAAATCTAATTGTCATTGCTGAAGGGAGTTATTCATATTTGATTATGATTGACAATCAGATTACAGATATTTCTGGTTTATGTCATATGTGTGACTATATGAAACATGTTTAAATGTGTTTATTTGTGCAGACTGAAATGGGATGTGCAGCCACGAAATCAAACCAGCAGCAGCTGAAACAAAGTGAACGAGGTGAATTATTCAGAATTCTGTCACGTCATTACATGAAAAGGACATTTTGATTTGATGAACATGAAATTGAACAAATTTCTAGTTTTATGAAAGAAAGAGCAAAACAGATGTTCGTACTAATTGTTCTGTCTGTCTCAGTAAAATGTATTTCAGTTCCAGATTATTTTGTCTCTTGTATTTTAATAAGATTATTTTGTAAATGTCACTATAATGTTTTTATGGTGAAAGTTAATCAGTCTTTTTCTCTCTGTGTTTCTGAATTTACATGCAGCAGCTACAGGTGAGAGAGAGCGAGTGTGTGTGTGTGTGTGTGTGTGTATATGTGTCAGTTAGTGTGTGTGTGTGTGTGTGTATATGTGTCAGTTAGTGTGTGTGTGTGTGTTAGTGTGTGTATCTGTGTCAGTTAGTGTGTGTGTGTGTGTTAGTGTGTGTATCTGTGTCAGTTAGTGTGTGTGTGTGTGTGTGTGTATCTGTGTCAGTTAGTGTGTGTGTGTGTTAGTGTGTGTATGTGTTTATCTATGTCAGTTACTGTGTGTGTTTGTCAATCTGAAGAAACAATCAAATTTACTCACATCTTTGTGTGTGTGTTGTGTGTGTGTTTGTTTGTATGTGTGTTTGTTTGTGTTTGTTTGTTTGTGTGTGTGTGTGTTTGTGTGTGTTGTGTTTGTGTGTGTTTGTTTGTGTTGTGTGTTTGTGTGTGTGTTTGTTTGTGTGTGTGTGTTTGTTTGTTTGTGTGTGTTTGTTTGTGTGTGTAGTGATACATGCGGCTCTACTCATTCAGCGCTGGTATCGTCAGTGCGTCGCACGATTAGAGGTGCGTCGTCGCTGCACGTGGAACATCTTTCAGTCTATCGAGTATTCAGGAGAACAGGATCATATAAAGGTGAAACTAACACTGTGATGTGCACTTGTTAGGGGCCTTCACTGCACAACACTATACAATAAACTATAACATCACTATTGTTATTGATCATACTGGCCATACGGTTCAAGAGGTCATGCTATATTGTGAATATACTCATAAAGAATATTTACATTTCTAAGCGATCACACTCATGATTTTTACCTGGTGGACAATAAAACAGCTTAAAAAACCCCCATAGACTTACATTGAAGGAGGGACTCGAGCAGAATATAATTTCAGACAGTAAACAAACAGCTAGCAGCCACATAAAGCAGCCTAACAACCACTTCATAACATGAGTTTTACACATGCAAACACCACTCACAAGAATCTGTTCACTGTAAACACCAGGATCATGATCTATCAAAGTGAAAATGATTTCAGTGTTCAGTCGTGATGATGCTCATTCTCAGTTGTGTTTGTGTCATTTTTGTTTCTGCAGCTTCATAATTTTTTTGGTTATTTGATGGATCATTTCACTCCTTCCAGCGATGAAAGTAAGAAACTCACAAGCTTCGTGAAGTTCAGCCTTTTGAAATTCAACACAACAGATTTTAGACGAACACTGTTTCTCTCTCTCTCGGTCAGAGAATCTGATCTGTCATCTGTTTCGTGAGACTGAAGTGAGTCATGATGTGGATTTGGAGAGATGTTTCTGTTATAAGAACATTGATGTTCCTGACGGTTATAACGGTCCTCATCTCTCGTTCCCGCTGACCGTTTCTAACGTCACTGATCTGGTGCAGGCCTTCAAAAACAAACAAGTAACTACACAAACTCCTCTAACCGTAAGAGAACGGGACAAAATAAACCAGTGTTTACTCTATTCATCTTAACATGTTAAACTTTAGTTTTAGTGCGTCTGTAGTTCAAGTGTGTGTGAAACTGTAGATTTCTCTCTAGAAGCTTCACGCACGATACGTCCTACAGCTGTTCGGGAACACGTGGACACTGCTGCGATTGATGCCAAACATCAGTCACGTGTCCACCTGCAAACACAAAAAAATCACTATCTGTGGTGAGAACACACACACACAGACACATACACACACACTCATACACATACACACACACACACTCATATACACACACAAACAGACACATGCACACACACACACACACACTCACACACACACACACAAACACTCACACAAACTCTCACACACACACACACACACACAAACACTCACACAAACTCTCACACACACACACACACTCACACACACTCTCACACACACACACACACACACACACACACAAACACACACACTCACTCACACTCACAAACACACACACACACACACACTCTCACACACACTCACACACACTAACACACACACACACACACACTCACACACAACACACACACACACAAACACACACACTCACTCACACTCACACACACACTCACACACAACTCACACACACACACACACACACACACACACACTCACACTCACACACACACAACCACACACACACACTCTCTTTCTCTCTCTCACACACACACACACAAACACACACACACACACACACACTCACACACACTCACACACACACACACTCACACGCACACACACGCACTCACACGCACACACTCGCACGCACACTCGCACGCACACAAACACTCACGCGCACTCACGCGCACTCAAACACACTCACACACACTCACTCACACACACACACACACACACACACAAACACTCACACACACTCACACACACACTCACACACACAAACACTCACACACACACACACACACACTCTCACACACACACACTCACACACACTCTCACACACAAACACTCACACACACTCACACACACTCACACACAAACACTCAAACACACACTCTCACACACACACTCTCACACACAAACACTCACACACACTCACACACACACACACAGACACAGACACACACACACACACACACACACACACACACACACACACACACACACTGGGTCTTTATAATTTAAGGGTTTTAGACTATACCGTCAGCTCAAACACGGTTTTACAAAGTGTAATTGTCTTTTTACTCATGCAGGCGACTTACACGGACATCTTGAAGATCTGCTGCTGGTTTTTTACAAAGTCAGTGAGTTTCTGCTACTCATAATTCTGCACTTCATCTTTAAGAATGCACCAATAACAGATATTTCTCTCTAAACTAGAATGGTTTTCCTTCAGCGGAGACTCCATATGTGTTTAACGGTGACTTTGTGGACAGAGGAAAAGAATCCATCGAGATCCTCATTGTTCTGTTTGCGTTCATGTTGCTGTATCCACACGACGTTCATCTGAATAGAGGAAACCACGAAGATCACATTGTTAACCTGCGGTACAGACATCCAAGCAAACACTTAATGACCTGTTATGTGTGTACAGTTGTGTTTGTGAGCCAGAGTTATCGATGTGTGTGTATGTAAACAATTTTAAGATGGAAACACTTTTTTTTTCATACACAGGTATGGCTTCACTAAGGAAGTTCTTAGCAAATATCGGGTAAGTTATTCGTCCACTCATTCATTCAGATTAACAGACAGATTGTTGAAACACACACGACACTTTAAGAGGATTTATACCCTTCATTCACACACAGACAGTTCGGCTTTCGGTTTCAGCAGCTGCTAAAATCGCTCACATATTTCATCATCACAGTGCTTAATTACAGCTCATTAAGTGTGTCAAACCCCGTCACATGACTCGAACTTCAAAACATTCAACTTAATTGATGTGAAAAGTGTTGTTGCGTCACAGAGCATTTTTATGCCAGGTAATAAAGAAATCAGGTTTCTTTTGGATATGTTGAGTTTACTATTATAAAATGCTGTTTTATGAGAGCCCATTTTCAGTTTACGGCTCTCCCCTTTCATTTGTATTGTAACCACAAACGCTGATTTACTGTTGTAACACTCTGAACGTGGTTCATTGATGTGAGGGACATTACATGATTGGGTTAGAAGACTCACATGATCCAAGTTAACCGTTAAGCTCTCTGCAATGGAAGAGCCGCAGAGTTTGGGATCTCCTCACATATAAAGAATCTCTGCTGTTACAATGTAGCAGCTGCGGTAACGCTGTGGTTTGATGCTGCGCTGCATTGAGAACGTTGACACAATTCACGTGAGACCGCTTTTAGAGAACAGTTACAGTCGAATTTCATAACATGAACTTTTTCCTCGCATGTCATCTCAGGATCATGGGAAAAAGATTCTAAAACTTCTGCAGAAGGTTTTCAGCTGGTTGCCATTGGCAACAGTGATTGATCAGAAAGTTCTGATTCTACATGGAGGAATTTCCGACAAGACGGATCTGAACCTGATCGGCAAGCTGGACCGACATCGAGTGTGTTTCTCACTTCAGTTTCAGCAAAACAGTGAAATCCTGTTCACACTGATAGTGATTTTATCACTAGAGGTCACAAGGTCACGTTGCCATTGGCTGTTCCTACTGCTAGACGCTTGAATGTGATTAGTGGGATAAACACCTGTTGAAAATTTGACCATAAATGAGAAACATCGGCAGTAAAAAAAAAAAAAGTAATTCTATTTTGATAAGGAATCGTTATTCTTGCTGCTGATAATAAATTCAGTGTTTCTACAAACACAGATGAACCAAAACATTATGACCACTCACAGGTGAAGCAATTAATGTTTATCATCTCTTAACAAGGCCACATGTCAAGGTCTGGATAGATTAGATGGTAAGAGAACAATCAGTTCTCGTAGTCAATGTGTTGAATGCAGGAAAAATGGGCAGGAGTAAAGACTTGAGCGACTTTGACAAGGACCAAATTTTTATGGCCAGACGACTGGGTCAGAGCATCTCTGAAATGGCAAGGCTTGTGGGGTGCTCCCGGTCAACAGTGGTGAGTACCTACCAATAGTGGTCCAAGGAGGGACAATCCACAAACCGGTGACGGGGTGTTGGGCACCCAAGGCTCATCTATGCGCGAGGGCAACGAAGGTTATACCATCTGCTCCGATCCGACAGAAAATTGTAATGATGGTTATGGGATGAATGTGTCACAACACACAGTGCATTGCACCCTGCTGCGTATGGGGCTGCGTAGACACAGACCGGTCAGAGTGCCCATGCTGACCCCTGTCCACCGTTGAAAGCACCTACAATGGGCACACAAGCGTCAGAACTGGACATTGGAGCAGTGGAAGAAGGTCGCCTGGTCTGATGAGTCCCATTTTCTTTAACAACATGTGGACGGCCGTGTACGTGTGCGCCGTTTAACTGGGGAAGTGATGGCACCAGGATGCACTGAGGGAAGACGACAAGATGGTGGAGAAAGTGTGATGCTCTGGGCAATGTTCTGCTGGGAAACTCTGGGGATGGCCATTCATGTGGACATCAATTTGACATGTGCCACCTACCTAAACATAGTTGCATACCAGGTACACTTCATGGCAATGGTATTCCCTGATGGCAGTGGCCTCTTTCAGCAGGATAATGTGCCCTGCCACACTGCACACATTGTTCAGGAATGGTTTGAGGAACATGATGAAGAGTTCAAGGTGTTGACTTGGCCTCCAAATTCCCCAGATCTCATTCCAATTGAGCATCTGTAGGATGTGCTAGACCAACAAGTCCGATCCATGGAGGCCCCACCTCTCGCAACTTACAGGACTTGAAGGATCTGCTGTTAATGTCTTGGTGCCAGATACCACATGAGACCTTCAGGGGTCTGTTTTGGTGGCAGGCGGAGGACCAACAGTATATTAGACAGGTGGTAATAATGTTTTGGCTCATTGGTGCAAATTGCAGCAGCACATAAAATGTCATTTGATGAACAAGATGAATGATCTATAAAACTCATTCTCATATATGTGTGCAAATATAAATCATATAGAAGTGAAATCAGAAATTACTGTCAGTGTGAACGCACCTTCATCATCAAATCCAATGAATTAAGTTGTTGTGAATCACATTCAGAATCTGTCATCTATTCTCTTTTCTGGAATCGTCTCTGTCTCTCAGTTTGTTTCGTCTCTCCGGCCGCTGAAGAGAAGCGGAGCATCTGTGCACCTGAAGGGAGTGCCTCTCGATCCGGACGATGACGACGTCAGTGTAGGTCGCAGGCACGTTCAGTCTCTGACTCAAAGAATGGCGCTACGACACAGACAGGATCTGCTGCGGCATTCCGTGCATTCCGAGTCCGGAAGGATGGGTCGATCCGTGGAGGAGGAGCTGACAGAGAGACACCATCTGGCTGGACTCAGTCTCTTGTCTGATTCAGAGCCCAGTTGTGCTGAACTTCTGGAAACAGATGCAGACGAGTGGAAACAGGTGAAAACAAACCTACAGTGAAAACACAACATTTACAGCTGATGTTAATATCTGTCTAAGCAGACTTCATCTTTTATGTTGCAAGAAAACCCCTCATGTTCAGAAAACCTTTAGTGTAATTGTAGACAGGGCCATAGCAAGGAATTCTGGGCCTCCTTACCTATTAAAAAATGCAGTTTAGAATAAGTTGTGGGCCCCTAGAATAATTACCACCTTCCACCTCACTGGCTACGGCCCTGATTGAAGGTGTACTGTCAAATAAGGGTTTTCTTTACTAGAGTTGTTTCTTGCAACAATCTGCAGCACTAAATACAGGAGTAAACCAGCTTTAAGTAAAAGAAAATATGTCAGCATTTATTATTAAAGAACTGTTGCTTTAAGGGTCCTTTTTTTTTTTTATCTTTCTCCCAATTTGGAATGGCCAATTCCCACTACTTAGTAGGTCCTCGTGGTGGCGCGGTTACTCACCTCAATATGGGTGGCAGAGGACAAGTCTCAGTTGCCTCCACTTCTGAGACCGTCAATCCGTGCATCTTATCATGTGGCTCGTTGTGCATGACACCGCAGAGACTCACAGCATGTGGAGGCTCATGCTACACTCCACGATCCATGCAAAACTTACCACGCACCCCATTGAGAGCAAGAACCACTAATCGCGACCACAAGGAGGTTACCCCATGTGACTCTACCCTCCCTAGCAACTGGGCCAATTTGGTTGCTTAGGAGACCTGGCTGGTGTCACTCAGCACACCCTGGATTCGAACTTGTGACTCCAGGGGTGGTAGTCTGCGTCAATACTTGCTGAGCTACCCAGGCCCTCGCTTTAAGGTTCTTTAAAGAATACTATGGAATTACTATAGTCCATGTCAGAAATAAACATGGTAATATCATTGTGCAGGTATTCTGTCATGATGTTCTGTGTTTTACAGTCAGATAACTTTCATCTCACTCTGCGCTCATAATAAAGACTTTATGTTCTCTTGTTGCTCATTTCAACTCCACAGTCACACACACTCAGTCATTGTTGTTTTTTTTTGCTCTCTAGATAGTGGACATCCTGTGGAGTGACCCGATGTCTCAGAATGGTTGCGTCCCAAATGAGGTTCGTGGTGGGGGGTGTTACTGGGGGCCGGATGTCACTGAGAACGTGCTGGACAGACACAAACTACAGCTGCTCATTAGATCACATGAGTGCAAACAGGAAGGGTTCGAGTTCTGCCACAACAACAGGGTGAGACTAACCAGAACCAGAACTGTCATCTTTATTCTCTCTGTAGAAATGTTGAGGTGAACACTAGAAACATTTGAATTTATTGTGCCATTTCCTCATTTATACATGTAAATAATAAAGAATGGGGCCTGGGTAGCTTAGCGAGTATTGACGCTGACTACCACCCCTGGAGTCGCAAGTTCGAATCCAGGGTGTGCTGAGTGACTCCAGCCAGGTCCCCTAAGCAACCAAATTGGCCTGGTTGCTAGGGAGGGTAGAGTCACATAGGGTAACCTCCTTGTGGTCGCGATTAGGGGTTCTCGCTCTCAATAGGGCATGTGGTAAGTTGTGCGTGGATCGTGGAGAGTAGCATGAGCCTCCACATGCTGTGAGTCTCCGCGGTGTCATGCACAACGAGTCACGTGATAAGATGCGCAGATTGACGGTCTCAGAAGCAGAGGCAACTGAGACTTGTCCTCCACCACCCAGATTGAGGTGAGTAACCGCACCACCACGAGGACCTAGTAAGTAGTGGGAATTGGGCATTCCAAAAAATTTGGGAGAAAAGGGGAAAAAATAAAAAAAAAATTAAAAAATGATAGAATAATCAGTAATAATGAGAGTTGCTGTCTGCTCGGCAGGACTGATTTTACGTGTTTGTATTTGCAGGTTTTGACAATATTTTCAGCCTCTAATTATTATGACATTGGCAGTAACAGAGGCGCTTACATTCGAATGGGTCATGACCTCATTCCTCACTTTAAACAATTCCAGGTCAGCCGAACGACACGAGACCTAACACTCAGACAGAGGTGAACACACACACACTCACTCACTCACAAACACACACTAACACCAGTGATGTTGTCGGGGCAATACACACGTATACGCCGTATTCGTACTTTTTTCCCAGGGCTGTTTGTGTATAACGACTTCTAAGGATCAATATCAAATCAAATCAAATCAAATCACTTTATTGTCACACAGCCATATACACAAGTGCAATGGTGTGTGAAATTCTTGGGTGCAGTTCCGATCAACATAGCAGTCGTGACAGTGATGAGACATATACCAATTTACAATAAACATCAAATTAACACAACACAATTTAAGCATCTGTTATACACATAATTACACTCAACTTAAAACATCAAATTAACACAACACAATTTAAACATCTGTTATACATAATTACACAACTTAAAACATCAAATTAACACAACACAATTTAAACATCTGTTATACACATAATTACACTCAACAATATACAAATAATAACATACACTGTACAGTATACAATATGCTGTTTTTGTTTTTGTTTTTTGTTTTTTTGTTTTTTACTATATAGATACTATATAGACACACATTATTCAATAAAAATTAAAATTAAAATATATATAAAAAAGTATATATATATATATATATATAGAATGTACAGTATTGTACTGTACTGACATTCAGGCTGTCGGTTGATAGTCAGTTGTTAAGAGAGAACATAATATAATAATAATACTATAATTTATGACAGTCCGGTGTGAGATATAAGAGTAAGGGTAATAAAGTGCAGGGCTGATGTATTTTGATCGTGGGAGATCAAGAGATCAGAAGTCTGATTGCTTAGGGGAAGAAGCTATCATGGAGTCGGCTGGTGCCGGTCCTGATGCTGCGATACCGCCTACCTGATGGTAGCAGTGAGAACAGCCCATGGCTCGGGTGGCTGGAGTCTCTGATGATCCTCCGAGCTTTTTTCACACACCGCCTTGTATATATTTCCTGGAGGGAGGGAAGCTCACCTCCGATGATGTGTTTGGCAGTTCGCACGGTATTTGCGGTATTTGCATATACCCTCGGTATACCAACTTATTTTGCTGCTTCAGTAATCCATAATCTACTGTCGTTAGTTTCCTTTTAACTGTATTGGATGCTGTTTTGTGAAACTAGAGATTCTTTTATTTTTTTTCTCCCCTTTTCTCCCCAATTTGGAATGCCCAATTCTCAATGTACTCTAAGTCCTCATGGTGGCGTAGTGACTCGCCTCAATCTGGGTGGTGGAGGATGAATCTCAGTTGCCTCCGTGTCTGAGACGTCAATCCACGCATCTTATCACGTGGCTTGTTGAGAGCGTTACCACGGAGATGTAGCGCATGTGGAGGCTACACGCTATTCTCTGTGGCATCCACGCACAACTTACCACGCGCCCCACAGAGAGCGAGAAACACTAATCACGACCATGAGGAGGTTACCCCATGTGACTCTACCCTCCCTAGCAACTGGGCCAATTTGGTTGCTTAGGAGACCTGGCTGGAGTCACTCAGCATGCCCTGGATTCGAACTTGTGACTCCAGGGGTGGTAGTCAGCATCAATACTCACTGAGCTACCCAGGCCCAAAACTGGAGATTCTTTGTTGTAACTGGTGCATAATCACTTGAATTCTGCATACCCCCCCCCCCAACCGCTATCCCCGCCATCATCGACAGGGAATTTATGACAGTGTGTGGAGAGAGTCACCCTCACGCCGAAGCAGTATCAGGTCAAATTAATTAACAAAATATGCTAAACGTCCTGTAAAATAAGGAATCGTCCCGTTATTAAGGGAAAAAATTGCGTTCCATATGAAATTCATATGCAATGCCATTTGTCCCGTATTTTAGTATCACACACCCAAACTGCTGAGAATGTTTCACAAATCGAGAGAAATGGACCTGAAACACACACCTTTCGCGTGAGTTGTATGAGATAGAATCATTGATTGCACTACATGTAATCATTATCCATCACAGTTGTAAAATCTGCTGACGTCACTTCCTTTTTCCTGTTCCTTTTGCTGATGGCGTGCTGCATGAGTGTTTGTAGCTTGCTAGCCTTGCTTATCATTGCATATTCTTATATGTTCACCATTTTATCCTTTGCCATTTTACCGCGTGCTTTGGGTTTTTCCGCTTTTCTACTATTTCATCTGTGTGTATTTTACCGTGCGCACCTGTTTCTCTCGTTTTTTCTTTTTTCCTCTTGTCTACATCTCACGTCTCGACTGTGTGCATTCATTTTCTCCACTGTGTTTTACACGGATTATTGCATCAATCTCAAACATCTGCTGATTAGGAACCACATCGATCTCAAACCCTCGCCGCTCAAGAACAACCACAACAACAACAAACAATTGCGGTAAGTCATGGCATCCACTCATGTTATTGCTTCCTGCATTGCATGCCACATGTTTACTATAGCTTCTTCCATAAGCAGTGAGGTGTTTACATGTGATAAATGTAAGGAATTTGTCAGGCTGATGGAGAAGATGTGGTAAAGACACGCAACCGAATGCTAGTGAAGGTCAGTGAGAAAGAGAAGCCTGTAGATACTGTTTCGGATGCGGGTGGTACAGCAAGCAATACACACACTTTGGTTCCGGCTCTAGAGCCCCTGCAGGAGGGCGTTTGGGTGACGTCTCGGCAGCATACTCGCTCAGCAAAGCGACACCACTCTTCCGTTCCTGTTAGGATTTCCAATCGATTCTCCCCACTCAGTGATGCACCCACTGAGAATCATTTTGAAAGAGCCCAAATAATTGGTGATTCTATTGTAAGGAACGTGGAAATAGAGACTCCAGCCACTATTGTTAAATGCATTTCGGGGACTCAGCGTCTGACATCAGATCAAATTTACAAGTGCTGGCTAATGCTAAACGTAGATTTTCTAAAATTTTTATTCATGTCAGCACTAATGATGTCTGGCTTTGACAGTCGGAGATCACATTAATGTTAAAGAGGTGTGTGAACTTGCAAAAATTATGTCAGACATTGTAATATGCTCTGGCCCCCTCCCTGCTCATCATGGTGATGAGGTTTATAGTAGATTAGTGTCACTGAATGGCTGGATGTCTGAGTGGTGTCTGGAGAATGGCATAGGATTTACAGACAATTGGAAGAAGACCTGACCTGCTAAAGAGAGACGGATTCCATCCCTCCAGGAAAGGTGCTACTCTCCTCTCTAGTAATTTGGCTCATAGTCTTAATAATGATAGTATTTGAATAACTGGGGCCCAGGTCAGGAAGCAGACAAACTGGTTAATCTGAACGTCTGCTAGCTGCCTTGAGACGTCACATAGAATCAGAATCAGAATCAGCTTTATTGCCAAGTATGCTTACACAGACAAGGAATTTGTCTTGGTGACAGGAGCTTCCAGTGCACAACAATACAAAACAGCAACAAGACATAGATAATAATGACATATATACATACATATATACACATACACATGAACACATACACACACATACACATATACATACATACACACATACACACATACATATATACACATATACACACACACACAGAAACACACATACACACATACACTTTCATAGTGCAAATCTAAATACAAATCTGTTATATAGAGTGCAAAGGAATGTAATGGCAGAAGAGGTTGGATGTGTTGGATAAGTATAAAAAAGATTAGACTGTGAATTGCACATAATGATTGCTCAATGGGGCAGTTTTAACTGTTCATGAGATGGATAGCCTGAGGGAAAAAACTGTTCCTGTGCCTGATGGTTCTGGTGCTCAATGCTCTGAAGCATCGGCCAGAAGGCAACAGTTCAAAAAGGTAGTGGGTTATATGGCAGAACCCTAAACTATGCATTAATAAGTCCCCTTTCTGTTGGTCAGATTGGATTGTGAGGGAGGTTAATACACTCGGTGACCTATATGAGAGTGGAGTATTGAGACCTTTTGAAAATTTGGAAGATTTGAATTTGTTTTTGGAGGAGGGAGTGTGGGCTAGGATTCTTAAAAACGTCAAGTCTGCATCTAAAGATGCAAGGGTGCGCCTTATGCAATTTAAGATTCTACATAGATTTTATTGGACCCCTTCTAAATTGTATAGACTTGGTCTTAAGGACACATCCACCTGCTGGCGATGCCAATCAGAAGATGGAGACACCACCCACGTTTTTGGGGGTGTCGTAAGATACAGGAGTTCTGGTTGAGGGTCCAGAATTTTATGGCCAACGTATTGGGTACTCAGATCTCCTTTTGCCCCAGGCTCTGTATTTTGGGTGACGGAGCTGTCATTGATGTAGGAGATAAGTACATGAAGAATTGGATCCTGGCCAGTGTTATGGTGGGCAGACAGATTATCCTTAGAGGATGGAAGTCAGCTGGAGCCCCCTCGTTTCGTGAGTGGTGCGAGGAGATGGGCAGGGTGGCAGCTTGGGAAAAGTTGTCATATAGAAGCCTAACCCTAACCCTAACCCTAACACTAACCCTTTTTGGAGGGCTCTCGGTGAAGTACAGTGGAGGGAGACGTGTTGTTTTAAATGTATATGTTGTAGCCTTTTTTTTTTTTTTAAAATACACTTTTTTTAAATGTATTTCTAAATATGTTCTTCTGTTTTATTGTTTGTTTGTGTGTCTTTGTCAATTGTATTTGACCACTGGGGTATCTATTTGTGTTGGGTGGTGGGGTGGGGTGGTTAATGTTCGGGAGGAAGGGTTGTAAATAATATAATGTGATTCCAAATATTCTGTTATTTTTTTATATATATTTGTTTTTTTGTATGTTATATGGAATCAATAAAAACTTTTAATAAAAATAAATAAAAAATAAAAAAAAGGTAGTGGGTTGGGTGAGTGGGGTCCAGAGTGATATTTACAGTCTTTTTCCTCACTCTGGAAGTGTATAGTTCTTGAAGGGAGGGCAAGGGGCAACCAATAATCCTCTCAGCAGTCCGAACTGTCCTTTGTATTCTTCTGATATCTGATTTCATAGCTGAACCAAACCAGACAGTTATTGAAGTGCAGAGGACAGACTCAATGACTGCTGAGTAGAAGTGTATCAGCAGCTTCTGTGGCAGGTTGAACTTCCTCAGCTGGTGAAGGAAGTACAACCTCTGCTGGGCCATTTTCACAATGGAGTCAATATGGGTCTCCCACTTCAGGTCCTGTGAGATGGTAGTGCCCAGGAACCTGAATGACTCCACTGCTGCCACAGTGCTGTTTAGAATGGTGAGTGGGGGTCAGTGTTGGGGTGTTTCTCCTAAAGTCCACAATCATCTCCACTGTTTTGAGCGTGTTCAGCTCCAGGTTGTTTTGACTGCCCCAGACAGCCAGCTGTTTAACCTCCCTTCTGTATGCAGACTCATCGTCATCTCTGATGAGGCTGATGACAGTGGTGTCGTCTGCAAACTTCAGGAGCTTGACAGAGGGGTCCTTGGCAATGCAGTCATTGGTGTAGAGGGAGAAGAGTAGTGGGGAAAGCACACATCCCTGGGGGGCACCAGTACCGATTGTACAGGTGCTGGAAGCGAATTTCCCCTGTCTCACAAGCTGCTGCCTGTCTGTCAGAAAGCTGGTAATCCACTGACAGATAGATGTGGGAACAGAGAATTGGTGTAATTTAGTCTGGAGTAAAGCTGGGATGATGGTGTTGAAAGCTGAATTGAAGTCCACAAAAAGGATCCTTGCATATGTCCCTGGTCTGTCCAGATGTTGCAGGATATGATGCAATCCCATGTTGACTGCATCCTCCACAGACCTGTTTGCTCAATAAGCAAATTGAAGGGGTCCAGTAATGTCCTTCAGTCGGGCCAACACCAGTCTCTCAAATGATTTCATGACCACAGACGTCAGAGCGACAGGTCTGTAGTCATTAAGTCCTGTGATTTTTGGTTTCTTTGGGACAGGAATGATGATTGAGCATTTGAAGCAGCATGGGACTTCACACTTCTCCAGTGATTTATTGAAAATCAGTGTGAAGATGGGGGCCAGCTGGGTAGCACAGGATCTAAGACAAGTGGGTGAAACACTGTCTGGGCCCTGTGCTTTCCTTGTCTTTTGTTGTCGGAAGACACAGTACACTTCCTCTTCACAGATCTTAAGTGCAGGTTGAGTAGCAGGAGGGGGAGGAGGGTGGTTGCAGGAGGTGTTGGTGTTTGTGTGAAGTGAAGGTCAGAGAGGGTGTGGGGTGCGAGATTGGGACTTTCAAATCTACAGTAGAACACATTCAGGTCATCAGCCAGTTGTTGGTCCACCACAGGGCTGGGGGCAGGAGTCCTGTAATTCATAAATTGTTTCATGCCTCTCCACACTAATGCAGGGTCGTTAGCTGAAAACGTGTTTTTCAGCTTCTCAGAGTATCTTCTTTAGCCACTCTGATTTCCTTACTCAGTTTGTTCCTGGCCTGATTGTACAAGACTTTATCCCCACCTCTGTAAGCATCCTCTTTGGCCTGATGAAGCTGCCTGAGTTCTGCTGTGAACCATGGTTTGTCATTGTTGAACATTAAATAAGTCCTAGTAGGAATACACATATCCTCACAGAAATTGATATATGATGTCACAGTATCTGTGAGCTCGTCCAGGTCTGTGGATGCAGCCTCAAAAACACTCCAATCAGTGCAGACAAAGCAGGCTTGTAGTTCCAGCTCTGCTTCATTGGTCCATCTCTTTACAGTCCTAGCAGATACTACAGGCTTAGCAGATTTTAGTTTATGTCTGTAGGTTGGAAGAAGATGAACCAGACAGTGATCAGAGAGTCCAAAAGCTGCTCTAGGGACAGTGCGATATGCATCCTTTATTGTTGTGTAGCAATGATCCAGTATATTTCTGTGTCTGGTTGGGCATGTGATGTGCTGTTTGTATTTGGGCAGTTCACGTGTGAGGTTTGCTTTGTTAAAATAGAGAATAATAATAACTGAGTCCGGGTATTGTCGTTCTGTGTCTGTGATTTGATCAGCCAGCTGTTGCAGTGCTGCGTTCATGCACGCGTCTGGTGTGATATAAACACTCACCAGGATAAACGAGGAAAACTCTCATGGTGAGTAGAAAGGCTTACAGTTAATAAAGAGTGCTTCCAAATTAGGACAGCACATCTTCTTTAATGTTGTTACATCTGTACACCAACTTTCATTGATGTAAAAGCATGTTCCACCGCCTCTCGTTTTCCCCGTTAACTCCGTGATGCGATCCGCTCTGAACAGCTGAAAGCCCGGCAGACGTAACGCACTGTCCGGGATGGCTTCACTCAGCCAGGTTTCTGTGAAGCACAAGGCAGCAGAGTTTGAAAGGTCCTTGTTTGTATGGGTGAGGAGGTGTAGTTCATCCGCTTTGTTAGGCAGAGAGCAGAGATTCGCTAGATGAATGCTCGGCAGTGCGAAAGCCGAAAAGCTCGAAAGCCGCGCCGACGGAGCCTAACCAGCGCACCTGCTCATCTCCCTCGCCTGCATCTCTTGAACAGCACAGCTGCGCCTCCAACTAAAATGTCCAGCAAAGTGTCCGAATATTCAAAAACCGGGGAAAGATTGTCTGGTATATGCTGCTGAATGTTCAGCAGTTCGTGCCTAGTAAAACTGATTGGAAAAAGATGACTAAACACAGGACAAACAAACAAAAACAACAAAAGATTAGGAGCACTCCACACCGAGGCGGCCATCTGCGGTGGCATCATGATGAATAGTCACATAGGTCACATAAACTACAACACATAGAGACTGTATATGTTACCTGAACTATCAAATACAAAACTCTCACTAAATCATTTAGAAAATGTTTTATTAAGGTCAAACTTAAAAAAAGAAAAAAAGAAAAAAAGAAAAAAAAAGAACATCATATAAAGATAGGGCTACTAAACATTAGATCTCTTTCAACCAAAGCACTAACAGTAAATGTAATTATTACAGATCATAGTTTGGATGCGTTCTGTTTGACTGAAACCTGGCTTAAACTGGATGAATATATTAGTTTAAATGAATCTACTCCCCCAGGTTATTGTTATAAACATGAGCCTCGTCTGAAGGGTCGAGGAAGAGGTGTTGCTACGATTTACAGTGATGTTTTTGGTGTTACTCAGAGGACAGGACATAAGTTTAAGTTTTTTGAACTAATAATGCTTAATGTGACACCATCAGATATAAATGAAAAATCTCTGTCGTCTTTTACCCTTGCTACAGTATATAGATCACCTGGGCCGTATTCTGATTTCCTTGGTGAATTTGCAAATTCTCTATCAGACCTAGTAGTTAATGTAGATAGAGCTTTAATTGTTGGTGACACATTGGGATTGGCATTTATCGATATTCTCAACTCTCTTGGAGTCAGACAAAATGTGACAGGACCAACTCATTGCCATAATCATACGCTAGATTGAATTCTGTCATATGGAGTTGATGTTGATACTATAGAAATTCTACCGCAGAGTGATGACATCTCGGATCATTACCTCATCTCTTGTTTTCTGTGATCAGCTAATGTTACTCAATCTACACCACGCTATCATTCAGGTAGAACTATTCCTTCGACCACTAAAGATAGCTTCACTAATATTCTTCCAGATCTATCTCATACACTCAGTAAGCCAAAAAAGTCTAGAAGAACTTGATGAAATAACATATTTTAGCAAACTCATAAAAAATAACCACAACAATCCTAGGTGTTTACTCAGTACTGTGGTTAAATTGGTTAGGAATAAAGCATCGACTGAACCAGATATTCCATCGCAGCACAAAAATGACTTCATGAATGTTTTTACTGATAAAATTGAAATAATTAGAAATAACATTGGAATTATGCAATCGTCTGTCACAGAAAACAGTGTCTCATAATTTTCCTCACAAGTAGCTTTAATCCTTTGCTGTCATAGGTCATGAAGATCTAACAAATCTTATCGAAACATCAAAAGCCACAACATGTATGTTAGATCCAATACCAACTAAGCTCTTAAAAGAGGTATTCCCTGTAATCTAAGAACCTCTTCTTAATATTATTAACTCCTCACTATCATTAGGACATGTCCCAAGAAACTTTTAAATGGCAGTTATCAAACCGCTTATTAAGAAGCCACAGCTTGATCCTTTAGAACTGGCTAATTATAGACTGATTTTAAATCTCCCGTTTATGTCAAAAATACTAGAAAATGTAGTGTCCTCCCAACTATGTTAATTTCTACAGAGAAATAGTATATATGAACAGTTTCAGTCAGGATTTAGGCCTCATCACAGTACAGAGACTGCACTTATCAGAGTTACAAATGACTTGCTCTTATCATCTGATCGCAGCTGCATTTCTCTTCTAGTGCTTTTAGATCTTAGTGCTGCCTTCGACACGATAGATCACGACATTCTCTTGAATAGGCTGGAGAATTATGATGGCATTGTGGACTTGCATTTGCATGGTTTAGGTCCTAATTATCAGACCGCTACCACTTTGTATGTGTAAATGAGGAATTGTCAAATCACACAAAAGTATGGAGTGCCACAGGGATCAATTTTAGGACCTCTACTTTCCTCCTTATTCTTGCTTCCCCTTTGAGATATTATCAGAAATTGTGGAATAAGTTTCCACTGTTATGCCGACGATACCCAACTTAATATTTCTTCTAAACCCAACGAAAATTCCCAACTCTCCAAATTAGCAGTGTATCAATGAAATCAAAGATTGGATGGCCAGAAATTTCCTTCTACTCAATTCCGACAAAACAGAGGTACTAATTATTGGAACAAAAACCTCTAAAAATAAGCCGCTAAAATATAATTTGACTCTTGATGGATGTACTGTTACGTCGTCTTCAACAGCGAATAATTTAGGCTATGTTTGATACCAATCTGTCCTTTGAAAATCTAATTTTTAATGTTTGTATAACAGCATTCTTCTACCTAAGAAATATTGCTAAATTACAACACATGCTCTCTGTTGCTGATGCCGAAAAACTAATTAATGCATTTGTGACCTCAAGACTTGATTATTGTAATGCATTACTGGGAGGATGTCCAGCAAGATCAATAAATAAACTTCAATTGGTTCAAAATGCAGCTGTCAGAGTGCTGACTGAGAACCAATAAATATGATCATATTAGCCCCATTTTATCATCGTTACATTGGCTACCTGTTAAATTTCGTATTAATTTTAAAATTTTGTTAACCACATACAAAGCTTTGAATGGTCTAGCTCCACAGTACTTAAATGACCTTCTGACACGCTATATTCCATCACGTTCATTACGATCACAAAATTCAAATCAAATCAAATCAAATCAAATCACTTTATTGTCACACAGCCATATACACAAGTGCAATGGTGTGTGAAATTCTTGGGTGCAGTTCCAATCAATATAGCAGTCGTGACAGTGATGAGACATATACCAATTTACAATAACATCAAATTAACACAACACAATTTAAACATCTGATATACACATAATTACACTCAACACAATATACAAATAATAACATACACTGTACAGTATACAATACGCTGTTTTTTTTTTTTTTTTTTTTTTACTATATAGATACACATTATTCAATAAAAATGAAAAATTAAAATATATATATATAAAAAAAGTATATATATATATATATATATATATATATATATATATATATATATATATATATAGAATGTACAGTATTGTACTGTATTGACATTCAGGCTGTCGGTTGATAGTCAGTTGTTAAGAGAGAATATAATATAATAATAATAATATAATTTATGACAGTCCGGTGTGAGATATAAGAGTAATAAAGTGCAGGGTCGATGTATTTGATTGTGGGAGATCAAAAGTTCAAAAGTCTGATTGCTTGGGGGAAGAAGCTATCATGGAGTCGGCTGGTGCGGGTCCTGATGCTGCGATACCGCCTGCCTGATGGTAGCAGTGAGAACAGCCCATGGCTCAGGTGGCTGGAGTCTCTGATGATCCTCCGAACTTTTTTCACACACCGCCTTGTATATATTTCCTGGAGGGAGGGAAGCTCACCTCCGATGATGTGTTTGGCAGTTTGCACCACCCTTTGCAGTGCTTTGCGGTTGTGGGCGGTGCTATTGCCGTACCAGGCGGAGATACAGCCAGTCAGGATGCTCTCCACAGTGCAGGTGTAGAACCGTGTGAGGATGTGGCGGTTCATTCCAAACTTCCTCAGCCGTCTCAGGAAGAAGAGGCGCTGATGAGCCTTCTTCACAACGACTTCAGTGTGGATGGACCATGTGAGTTCCTCAGTGATGTGGACACCCAGGAACTTGAAGCTGCTGACTCTCTCCACTGGTGCTCCATTGATGGTGATGGGACTGTGTTCTCTGTCTTTTCTTCTGAAGTCCACCACAAGCTCCTTTGTCTTACTGACGTTGAGAGAGAGGTTGTGCTCCTGACACCAGTGTGTCAGGGTGTGCACCTCCTCTCTGTAGGCTGTTTCATCATTGTCAGTGATCAGACCTACCACCGTCGTGTCATCAGCAAACTTAATGATGGCATTGGAGCTATGTGTTGCCACACAGTCATGTGTGTACAAGGAATACAGTAGTGGGCTGAGAACACAGCCCTGTGGGGCTCCAGTGTTGAGGGTTAGTGATGAGGAGATGTTGCTGCCTATTCTAACCACCTGGCATCTGCTTGACAGGAAGTCCAGGATCCAGCTGCACAGCGAGCTGTTTAAGCCCAGAGCCCGGAGTTTCTCATCTAGCTTGGAGGGCACTATGGTGTTGAATGCTGAGCTGTAGTCTACAAACAACATTCTCACATAAGTGTTCTTTTTTTCCAGGTGGGAGAGAGCAGTGTGTATTGTAGATGCAATGGCATCATCAGTGGAGCGGTTGTTGCGGTAAGCAAACTGCAGCGGGTCAAGATTGAGTGGCAATACAGAGCAGATGTAATCTCTGATTAGTCTCTCAAAACATTTGCTGATGATGGGGGTCAGAGCAACAGGACGCCAGTCATTTAAACAAGTTATTTTTGATTGTTTTGGAACAGGCACAATGGTGGATGTTTTAAAGCATGTGGGGACTACAGACAAAGAGAGGGAAAGGTTGAAAATGTCCGTAAAAACACCAGCCAGCTGGTTTGCGCACGCTCTGATGACGTGGCCCAGAATGCCGTCTGGGCCCGCGGCTTTGCGGATATTCACCCGTCGGAAGGATCGGGTTACATCCGCTACAGAGACGGAGAGTGAACTAACCTCTGTAGTTTCAGCCGCGAGAGCTCTCTCCGCGAGGGCGGTGTTATTTCCCTCGAAACGAGCATAAAAAGTATTTAGCTCATCCGGTAGAGAGGCAGCGGTGTTCATG
Organism: Myxocyprinus asiaticus; assembly: GCF_019703515.2. Classification (NCBI taxonomy): domain Eukaryota; kingdom Metazoa; phylum Chordata; class Actinopteri; order Cypriniformes; family Catostomidae; genus Myxocyprinus; species Myxocyprinus asiaticus. The sequence continues at coordinate 101,077 of NC_059381.1, read as the reverse complement.
GCGGAGTTTTTATTCCGCCATGTTTTTATTTTAAGTCCGTGATGATGTTAATTCCCTGCCACATGCTTCTAGAGTTGGTGGTGTTAAACTGTCCATCAATCTTGCTCCTGTACTGGCGTTTTGCTGTTTTGATAGTTTTTCGGAGGGCCCATAACTGGCTTGTTTATGCTCCTCCGCGTTCCCGGAATTAAAAGCGGAGGTCCGCACATTAAGTGCCGCGCGAACATCGCTATTGATCCACGGCTTCTGATTCGGATAGATTCGTACAGTTCTGGTTGGAATCACTTCCTCTACGCACGTTCTGATGAAGCACATTACGCTATCAGCGTAAAGCTCGATGTCGTCATAAGAGGCGGACCGGAACATCTCCCAGTCCGTGTGATCAAAATTCTGGCCTGTTAATAGTTCCTAGAATATCAAAATCCACAAAAGGGGGGGCCTGGGTAGCTCAGCAAGTAAAGACGCTGACTACCACCCCTGGAGTCGCAAATTCAAATCCAGGGTGCGCTGAGTGACTCCAGCCAGGTCTCCTAAGCAACCAGATTGGTCCGGTTGCTAGGGAGGGTAGAATCACATGGGGTAACCTCCTCGTGGTTGCTATAATGTGGTTCTCGCTCTCGGTGGGGCGTGTGGTGAGTTGTTCGTGGATGCCTCAGGGAATAACGTGAAGCCTCCTCACGTGCTAGGTCTCTGCGGTAACGCACTCAACAAGCCACGTGATAAAATGCGCGGATTGACAGTCTCAGACGCGGAGGCAACTGAGATTTGTCCTCTGCCACCCGGATTGAGGCGAGTCACTACACCACCACGAGGACTTAGAGTGCATTGGGAATTGGGCATTCCAAATTGGGGAGGGTTTTTTTTTTTAAAGAAAAAAAAATCTACAAAAGGAGGTAGATCCTTTTCATATTTGGCTCCTAAACTATGGAATAGTCTCCCTAACACTGTTCGGGATGCAGACACACTCACTCAGTTTAAGTCTAGATTAAAGACTCATCTATTTAGTCAGGCATACACATAATTTATCCTTCAACTCACAATTAGGCTGCTTTAGTTAAGTCTGCCTGAACCAGAAACATCCATCATGATCTATAACTCTGCATAAAACTGAATGGCATCTATGCTAATATTATTCTATTTGTTTCCATGTCTCAGACTACATTCATATCCAGAGGTCACCAGAACCAGCCAGATCCAGCTCCATTTCTACATGGTGTTGGACTCCACTGCTACGTGTCACTGAGTGATGATGACAATCTGCCGGTGCCAACCAGACATCACTTCAGTTTTTTGACTTCAGAGGATGAACTGATGCCAACTCAAACCATAAGACATGGGATACTTCATATGCCACTGCCTTGGATTTAGGATAAACCTCACCAAAATGACCTTCCGGTTGAACTGTGATGCACCTCATTGATCTCTGTCTGCATCACCTTTGTCTATTGATGAACTACACTCTTATAATGGAATACACAGACTATCAATTAATTGCCAACAAAACCCTTCATCAGCCAACTAACAAGGACAATTCATCAATGTGAACCTCTTCTGTTAATCCAGGTTAATCCTTTGATAATTCAAAGACATTAGTCATTAATCTTACAGTTCATACAAAATCTTACTTAGTTTACTCATTTTAAACCATGACTTGCACTATACATAAGTAGAGGGGGAACTGGCCCCCACAGTGAGTCTGGTTTCTCCCAAGGTTATTTTTCTCCATTAATCAACACCTTATGGAGTTTTGTGTTCCTCGCCACAGTCGCCTTCAGTTTACTCACTGGGATTATAAATACAATTATTATTTAATTATTTATTTTTATACACACTTCATAAATGTATTTAATCAAATTACATGATGAAGACTTTATAGATATTACAGTTTCTTTTTCTGTTAATTCATGATTTTCTGTAAAGCTGCTTTGAAATGATGTGTGTTGTGAAAAGTACTATACAAATAAAAATGGCTTGAATTTGACTTGAGATATCGGCTGTTGCTTTACATGGATGCTAAACTTGACAGAAACGGATCAGTGACAATCAGTGGTCATCTTCTGTCGTGTTTTCTGTCAGAAGCAAGATCATTTCATCAAAATCATATAGCATTCAAGTGCACGTTAATTGTTTCCCACCATTGGGATTGTAAAACACCAGTAAATGCACCAATTCATGACATGCTATTACATTTTATTGCATATGTCAGAGCTCGTTCTGGGGGAGAGAGAGAGCGAGAGAGAGAGAGATAAGAAAAACTGCATTACTGCATTAATTCAAAATAAACTGTAGTACAGGTTTAGTTAAAACACTTATCATGATTTTCTTACACTTCCCTTATGATAAACATTATTTACTGCCAAAACAACGACACTAATCCAATGAGAAATAAACTATTATCATGATAAGCCTTTTCTGTCCCTTTCTCTCTTCTTCCTGGTCGTTGTATTAAAGCATTTTTCATTTAAGTTTAGAAGGGGACGTTCACACTGAATACGTTTTTGCGTCCGTCCACGCTGTTTTTCAATGTAAAGCAGTGTCCCGCACAGGAACGCCTGTAAATATGGGTCATTCCTACAATTCTTTGTCATTTAAGTCCCCATTATAAGTGTGTGTGGTATTTAGATTGTTTAATTTCACCCGATTACAATTTTGATATGCTTGTTAAAAAGACTAAAGACTTTTTATAATGTTACACACTTCTGGGGGGGTCTATGTAGCTCAGCGAGTATTGACGCTGATTATCACCCCTGGAGTTCGCTAGTTCACGAGTTCAAATCCAGGGTGTGCTGAGTGACTCCAGCCAGGTCTCCTAACAACCAAATTGGCCCGGTTGCTAGGGAGGGTAGAGTCACATGGGGTAATCTCCTCGTGGTCATGATTAGTGGTTCTTGCTCTCAATGGGGCGTGTGGTAAGTTGTGTGTGGATCACGGAGAATAGCATGACCCTCCACATGCTGTGAGTCTCCGCGGTGTCATGCACAACGAGTCACGTGATAAGATGTGCGGATTGACGTATCAGAAGCAACTGAGATTCATCCTCCACCACCCGGATTGAGGTAACCGCACCACCATGAGGACCTACTAAGGAGTGGGAATTTGGCATTCCAAAAGGGGATAAAAAAAAAAAAAAAAAAAAAAATATATATATATATATATATATATATATATATATATATATATATGTTACACGGTTCTGTGGACTTAAAAGTAAAATTTTAAATAACAGAAATACTTTTCTATTGCACTTCCTCATGTCCCAAAAACTGCACGTCAAACATCGTTGACAAAAATAAATGATTGGATTTCTATTTTCCCCCCACATGCAGTTAAGAGTTTAGCGTTATATTCTCTCACTAACGTATTCATTTGTGGTAAATGTGTCATTTTAACACTGATAGTGGAGGATTTTTGAGTGTCTCTTGATTTATTGCACACCCTGTTATGTCATGATACTATGACCTTTCATTGAAGATATACAGTATGTTAGGAAATGACATCACACACACACTGGAGGTGGACATCAGCTGTTCTGCAAAATTACTTTGAGTTATTTGAAGTTTATAACTCTATTGTTTTATTTATGTTTTCCTTTATTTTGTGGAGTATGTGGTCAAGCATAACATGTCCATCCTGTTATGGGAAGATATATGGGAAATTAATATCATTAAAAATTTCAAATTCCCCAAATTATGTTAACAGAAATAAAATCATAAATATTAGTTTACAAGTATGTTTGCTAAATATCAATCACAGACCATGTAGTGGCTCAAGTATCCACTGAATGTCCAGCCATCTCAGATGTTTTCTTTTTCAAAAGTTTCAAAGCCGGAATGTCACCGAATTGTAGGAATGACCCATTTACGATATGTTCAGAGTTGCAGTTCTGCCGCTCTCTATATGCAGATTACACAGTCTATAGCAACAGTCAAGTACAATCTATAACAACACACACACACACACACACACACACACACACAGTTACATGAGGCATTAATAATCTTTGAGATAATCAAATGTTTTTCTTCTGTTTTTGGTGGTGTGTGTGTTTGTATTTGTGTTTGTTTGCTTGTGTGTGTGTGTGTGTGTGTGTGTAGAGTGGGCCATACAGAACGTTCTGCATTACAGGCTCTGAGGATGCAGCTGTTTGCACATAAATCTTCCCTGATTCGACAATTTCAGGAATACGACCCCAAGTGTACAGGTACATCTCTCTCTTGTTTCTGTCTGATCTCTGTTTTATGATCTCTGTTTTGATGAAGGTCTGATCTCTCTCGTTTCTGTCTGATCTCTGTTTTATAATCTCTGTTTTGATGAAGGTCTGGTCTCTCTGTTGTTTGTGTCTGATCTCTCTCTTGTTTCTGTCTGATCTCTGTTTTATGATCTCTCTCGTTTCTGTCTGATCTCTGTTTTATGATCTCTGTTTTGATGAAGGTCTGATCTCTCTCTTGTTTCTGTCTGATCTCTCTCTTGTTTCTGTCTGATCTCTGTTTTATGATCTCTGTTTTGATGAAGGTCTGATCTCTCTCGTTTCTGTCTGATCTCTGTTTTATGATCTCTGTTTTGATGAAGGTCTGATCTCTCTCGTTTCTGTCTGATCTCTGTTTTATAATCTCTGTTTTGATGAAGGTCTGGTCTCTCTGTTGTTTGTGTCTGATCTCTCTCTTGTTTCTGTCTGATCTCTGTTTTATGATCTCTCTCGTTTCTGTCTGATCTCTGTTTTATGATCTCTGTTTTGATGAAGGTCTGATCTCTCTCGTTTCTGTCTGATCACTGTTTTATAATCTCTGTTTTGATGAAGGTCTGGTCTCTCTGTTGTTTGTGTCTGATCTCTCTCTTGTTTCTGTCTGATCTCTGTTTTATGATCTCTCTCGTTTCTGTCTGATCTCTGTTTTATAATCTCTGTTTTGATGAAGGTCTGATCTCTCTCTTGTTTCTGTCTGATCTCTCTCTTGTTTCTGTCTGATCTCTGTTTTATGATCTCTGTTTTGATGAAGGTCTGATCTCTCTCGTTTCTGTCTGATCTCTGTTTTATAATCTCTGTTTTGATGAAGGTCTGGTCTCTCTGTTGTTTGTGTCTGATCTCTCTCTTGTTTCTGTCTGATCTCTGTTTTATGATCTCTCTCGTTTCTGTCTGATCTCTGTTTTATGATCTCTGTTTTGATGAAGGTCTGATCTCTCTCGTTTCTGTCTGATCACTGTTTTATAATCTCTGTTTTGATGAAGGTCTGGTCTCTCTGTTGTTTGTGTCTGATCTCTCTCTTGTTTCTGTCTGATCTCTGTTTTATAATCTCTGTTTTGATGAAGGTCTGGTCTCTCTGTTGTTTGTGTCTGATCTCTCTCTTGTTTCTGTCTGATCTCTGTTTTATAATCTCTGTTTTGATGAAGGTCTGATCTCTCTGTTGTTTGTGTCTGATCTCTCTCTTGTTTCTGTCTGATCTCTGTTTTATGATCTCTGTTTTGATGAAGGTCTGGTCTCTCTCGTTTCTGTCTGATCTCTGTTTTATAATCTCTGTTTTGATGAAGGTCTGATCTCTCTGTTGTTTGTGTCTGATCTCTGTTTTATGATCTCTGTTTTGATGAAGGTCTGATCTCTCTTGTTTCTGTCTGATCTCTGTTTTATAATCTCTGTTTTGATGAAGGTCTGATCTCTCTGTTGTTTGTGTCTGATCTCTCTCTTGTTTCTGTCTGATCTCTGTTTTATAATCTCTGTTTTGATGAAGGTCTGGTCTCTCTGTTGTTTGTGTCTGATCTCTCTCTTGTTTCTGTCTGATCTCTGTTTTATGATCTCTGTTTTGATGAAGGTCTGATCTCTCTCGTTTCTGTCTGATCTCTGTTTTATAATCTCTGTTTTGATGAAGGTCTGGTCTCTCTGTTGTTTGTGTCTGATCTCTCTCTCGTTTCTGTCTGATCTCTGTTTTATGATCTCTGTTTTGATGAAGGTCTGGTCTCTCTGAAACATTGGGCGGTTGCTGTGGAGACGGTTCTGCATCTCAGTCTGCCGTGGAGGGTTTTGCGATCTCAGCTGGTGACGAATAGCACACAGGACGGGCTGCTCAACTATCATGATTGGTTTAACGAGCTGTCAATCATTCAGTCAACCACTGAGGTGCTTGCAAACAAACATTAAGACAGAAAATAAGAGAAAACAATAGACCTTTTACACAGACTGTGATGACGCTGATTATTTATCAGCGTAAATCTCACAATTTGTTTTTTATATTATACATTTTTTTAAATATAGAGTGTAAATTTATAACATTATGTCTTGTGTTATATTACCCTGGAATTAGTTTAAAAAATTGAATTACCACAGTTGTGAGGGGGTTTCAATTACAGCTGCTGAGAGAGTGACAGTAAATTTGGCATCTTCTCCTATCTGCCTGTCTTAATCCACCACTCTCTATTTATTAACTCTTCTGGAAAGTCATTCAAATGTAAGAGTGGATTTTTTCTTCTGATCTTGGAGCAAATGGGTAAGTGAAAATAATATTTGCTGTGATCTCCCATTCACTGCTGTTGAAGTTTAACCTGCAATCATTCACTTCTGTGTTCCATAACCCGGAGAGTGAAAAAGGTCTATAACAGATGAAAGTTTGAGTGAATTCAGAGGTGACGATCAGAACCAGTTTAAAGTTCTAGTTAAACTGGGATAAGTCCAGTCATTTTTATTTGTATAGCGCTTTTCACAACACACCTCGTTTCAAAGCAGCTTTACAGAAGATCATGCATTAACAGAAAATGAAGCTGTAATATCTATAATGTCGTAGAGTCTTCATTGTGTAATTGTGTATACAAATAAATAAACCCCAGTGAGTAAGCTGAAGACAACTGTGGCGAGGAACACAAAACTCCATAAGATGTTGATTAATGGAGAAAAATAATCTTGAGAGAAACCAGACTCACTGTGGGGGCCAGTTCCCCTCTGACTAACATCATGAATATAATGACAATATTACTTATGTATAGTGCAAGTCATGGTTTAAATGATTAAACTAAGTGTTAAGGGTCAGTGTTTAAAACAAAGATTTTGTATGAACTGTAAGATTAATGACTAATGTCTTTGAAGTTCATCCTGGATTAACTGCAGAAGTTCACATAGATGAATTGTCCTTGTTAGTTGGCTGATGAAGGCTTTTGTTGGCAATTAATTGATAGTCTGTGTATTCCATTATAAGAGTGTAGTTCATCAATAGATAAAGGTGATGCAGACAGAGATCAGTGAGGTGCATCACAGTTCAACAAGAAGGTCATTTTGGTGAGATAAGTTCATTTTAAGTTTTCTTTTGATGGATAAAACTGTAAATCAGTTTTTCAGGGTCAGAAATAAAGGTATCGTTATGGGACAATATTTGTCATCTGAAGTGCTCTTATGGTGTATAAAGAACCAGAACCAGAATGAGCTTTAATGCCAAGTGTGCTCACATACACAAGGAATTTTTTCTGGTGATAACAGAAACAAGTGCACACAGAACATTACAGTGAGACACTGAATATAAAACAAGGTAAGAGTATAAACAGACATACAAAATAATAGGACATATAACATAGAATGGCGTATGTACATGTGCAAGTGTTAATATATGTGCAAGGTAGGGGTATGTACCTTTCCTGAATTAAATATGAGTGAATTTACATATGTACATTACATATTTATATATTATTGCACTATAGGAGTCCTGAAGGCAGTTTAATTGTTCATGTGGTGAATAGCTTGATGGTAAAAACTGTTCTTGTGCCTGGATGTCCTGGCACTCAGTGCTCTGTAGCACCAGCCAGTGGGCAACAGTTCAAAGAGGGAGTGGGCAGGGTGTGTGGGGTCAAGAGTGATTCTACCTGCACGTTTCCTCACTCTGGAGACGTACAGGTGTTGGAGGATGGGCAGGGGGGCACCAATAATCCTCTCAGCAGTCCTGACTGTCTGTTTTAGTTTCCTTCTGTCTGATTTGGTGGCTGAACCAAACCAGACAGTTATAGATGTACACAGGCAGACTCAATGATGGCTGATTAGAACCGTGTCAGCAGCTCCTGTGGCAGGTTGAACTTCCTCAACTGGCAAAAGAAGTACAACCTCTGCTGAGCCTTCTTCACAATGGAGTCTATATGGGTGTCCCACTTCAGGTCCTGTGAGATGGTAGTGCCCAGGAACCTGAATGACTCCACTGCTGCCACAGTGCTGTTTAGAATGGTGAGGAGGTGGAGTGCAGGGGGATTTCTCCCGAAGTCCACAATGATCTCCACCGTTTTGAGCGTGTTCAACTCAAGGTTGTTGTGACCGCACCAGACAGCCAGCTGTTTAACCTCCCTTCTGTATGCAGACTCGTCACCATCGCGGATTATGCCAATGACCGTGGTGTCATCTGCAAACTTCAGGAGCTTGACAGAGGGGTCCTTTGCAGTGCAGTCATTCCCCAGCCTCACTAGCTGCTGCCTATCTGTCAGAAAGCTGGTGATCCATCAACAGATTGGGGTGGGCACAGAGAGCTAGGTCAGTTTGGTTGAGAGAAGATCAGGCATGATGGTATTTGAGGGCTGAACTGAAGTCCACAGATAGGATTCTTGCATAAGTCCCAGGTCTGTCGAGGTGTTACAGGATATAATGCAGTCCCATATTGACTGTATCATCCACAGACCTGTTTGCTCAGTAAGCAAACTGAAGGGGGTCTAGCAGGGGTCCAGTGATGTCCTTCAGGTAGGCCAAAACCAGTCTCTCAAATGACTTCATGACCACAGGTGTGAGAGCGACAGGTCTGTAGTCATTAAGTCCTGTGATTTGAGTTTTTTTGGGGACCGGAATTATGGTGGTGCGTTTGAAGCAGCATGGAACTTCACACTGCTCCAGTGATCTATTGAAGATCTGTGTGAAGATGGGGGCCAGCTGGTCAGAGCAGACTTTCAGACAGACAGGCAGGTGAGACTCCATCTGGGCCTGAAGCTTTCCTAGTCTTTTGTTTCCGAAAGACCCGGCACACATCCTCCTCACAGACCATAAGTGCAGATTGAGTAGCAGGAGGGGGGTTCCAGGAGGTATTGGTGTGTGTGTGTGATGTGAAGAACAGAGCGTGGGAGGTGTGTGCGACTGGGTTTTTCAAACCTGCATTAAACACATTCAGTTCATCAGCCATTAGTTATCTCACTACAGAGCGAGGGGGAGGTGTCTTGTACTTGATGCTTTTCAGGCCTTTCCACACAGATGCAGGATCGTTGGCTGAAAACAGTTTTTTCAGCTTTTCAGAGTAGCTTCTTTTAGCCACTCTGATTTCCTTACTCAGTGTGTTTCTGGCCTGGTAGTACAAGATTTTATCCCCAATTCTGTAAGCATCCTCTTTGGCCTGACAAAGCCAAAAAAAGGTTTCCTATAAACCTTGGTTTATCGTTATTGAATGATAAAAATGTCCTAGTAGGGATGCACATAATCCTAACTTGTGACTCCAGGGGTGATAGTCAGCATCAATACTTGCTGAGCTACCCAGGCCCCCAATCAACACAGTTTCTGTGAGGATATGTGCATTCCTACTAGGACTTTTTTTATCAAAACTGTGTTGATTGGGGGCCTGGGTAGCTCAGCGAATATTGACGCTGGCTATCACACCTGGAGTCGCGAGTTTGAATCCAGTGTGTGCTGAGTGGCTCCAGCCAGGTCTCCTAAGCAACCAAATTGGCCCGGTTGCTAGGGAGGGTAGAGTCACATGGGGTAACCTCCTCGTGGTCGTGATTAGTGGTTCTTGCTCTCAATGGGGTGTGTGGTAAGTTGTGTGTGGATCGTGGAGAGTAGCATGAGTCTCCACATGCTGTGAGTCTCCGCGGTGTCATGCACAACGAGTCACGTGATAAGATGCACGGATTGACGGTCTCAGAAGCGGAGGCAACTGAGACTTGTCCTCCACCACCCGGATTGAGGTGAGTAACCGCGCCACCACAAGGACCTGCTAAGTAGTGGGAATTGGGCATTCCAAATTGGGGAGAAAAGGGGACAAAAAAAACAAAAAAAAAAACAAAGAAAAAACCTGTTGATTAATGGGAGCATTTCACTTTGTCACGTCACTATCAGATTAGATTCAGAGGAAATAACATGAATTATGTTTTGAATCTTTTTAATTATTTAACAAATTTTTATTCAAATTTCAGACAAATATAATGACGAAATATTTTTCAGAAGATTTATTGCACATTCAGAACTGAAGTTGCTCGGAATTCATAACTGATGCTGGATGATTTCCCAGCTGATTTTAGTGTTTTTAATGATAGAAACATTCAGTGAATGCAAATCTACAATATCTGTAGTGACTGAACGTAATTTATGCTGTAAAATATAATGAAATGGATCAAATATTACAAATACAACTAAACAGAACTCGTAACAAGCATTTTTATAACAACTATGAAATTTGATGCATGACAGCAAAAAGGTTTATATTTATACTAAATGTCTGATCCTGCTTAATTGTCATCATTTATATATTGCAGAAACCTAAAACATATATCATTCTTCATCTGTCTGAACTCGTAAACATTAAAGAAAAACTCCACTAAATGGCCTTCTTATTGTCCACAAATCAGTTCATTATCTATAATTTCTTCTCTTATGTCATTTGGACAGATTGCCAACACAAGTCTTCTGGAGACCCTTTACAAACATCATTCAAACCTGGAGACCATCTTCAGAATGATTGACACGGATCATTCAGGTGATCATGTGATTAATTCCGAGCGTGTGTGAGACCATGAACACTGTCATACACAGATGAACCAAAACATTATGACCACTCTCAAGTGAAATGAATAACGTTGATCATCAATGCATGAGAAATGGGCAGGAGTAAAGACCTGAGCGACTTTGATAAGGGCCATGGAACATGAAGAGTTCAAGGTGTTGCCCTGGCCTCCAAATTCCCCAGATCTCAATCCGAATGAGCATCTATGGGATGTGCTGGACAAACAAGTCCGATCCATGGAGGCTCGCAGTTTACAGGACTTGAAGGATCTGCTGCTAATGTCTTGGTGCCAGATACCACAGGACACCTTCAGAGGTCTTGTAGAGTCCATGCTTCAGTGGGTCAGCGCTGTTTTGGTGGCACGTGGAGGAATAAAGCATATTAGGCAGGTGTTTATGTTTTGGCTCATCGGTGTATACAGTGAGTTCCAAAAGTCCACTGGGGATTATGCTTCAGTTTTGCATTTTTTAATTTAATACATTTTTCCAATTGCATTATCATCTGGACATTGAAGATTATACATGAATTTGAGAATGTCTTAGTAATTTGCTTTAATGGTGAGGGAAAATCCCAGATTTTCAATGTGGACACAAAACCCGCAGTATATTCATTATATAAACTCTGATGAACAGTGAAAAACACCTGTTGAGCCATAAACGTAACAGATGATGAAAGAGTGAAATGTGATTCATGTGTTCAGGTCTGATCTCATTTGAGGAGTTTCATCAGACGTGGAAACTCTTGAGTTCTCACCTACAGATGGACATCAGTGATAAAGCCATCACAGATCTCGCCGAGAGCATCGACTTCAACAAGGACGGCAGTATCGACATCAACGAGTTCTTGGAGGCCTTTCGACTGGTGGAAAATTGTGGAGCCGAGAGAGAACCGCTGCCATCACCAAACTCACCGCAGTGACATCTGCTGACATAACACAAACATCTTGCCAAAAAAACACGTCATTAAAACGGTCAGACTTCACCCGTCGAAGACTGTCTTGGAGTAAAAATTACATCATATTGTGTGATATAAACAAAGATGTTTTTTGATGCTTAACTGCATTTAAGCAATTAGGGCAGCTGTGGCTCAGGTTGTAGAGCGGGTTCTAATCGCAGGGTTGACGGTTTGATTCCTGGCCCACATGACTCCACATGCCGAAGCATCCTTGGGCAAGACATTGAACCCCAAGTTGCTCCCAATGGCAGGCTAGCGCCTTGCATGGCAGCTCTGCAGTCATTGGTGTGAGTTTGTGTGTGAATGGGAGAATGTGTCACAGTGTAAAGTGCTTTGAAAACCGCTAAGGTTAAAAAAGCGCTATTTAAGTTTACCAATTAGGCACTCAAGGATGTGCAATTTTGTGAATAAAGTAATGGCCATTACAAACGACACAGTGGAGTGACTATATTCACAACATAACACAACCTGAAGTGCCTTAGTGACAAAATAAAGATATTGAGGCAGATTTTTATTAAATTTCTTTTTTATTAAAGTCATCAAGTGTCATTCTTCCACTAGGAGATGTAGTTACTCACATGTAACATGGTTAATAGTTGTTCTGTATGTTTTCTGTGCAGTGATTTACAGATGTTTCACATCATAACATGATTGGAACGCTGTACTGACCAATCAGCATTCAGGAACTGAACGACTCCTGTCTCGTTCTAACAAACGGTCATTTATTATTGAAACTACATGGAATACATTGAAACTTTAATTAATTACTTAACACACACCACAGGAGAAAAAAAATCCAACACAAATCAACATTCTGATCATGATGATGTTATTAAATGTACGTCTCGTTTATTTCTCATGTTGACACCAAGAACACCAAGTTTCTTTGACACTGTCAGGATTTAAAGATCATCTGATGTTTAATGATCATGAAGTGAAGAGACGCTGCAGCACCAAACAAACACGCACAATGCTGACACTGTGTGTGTATTACAGGAGTGTTGGTGGTGTGTGTGTTGTCAGCTGTGTTTGCTGCTGCGTGTGTGTATACTGTCTTGTAATCCATCTTCAATCATCTTGATATCATCCAGATCGTCTTTAATGACGCCGATCAGGTGACTCAAGCCCTCCTGCTGCTGCTTCAGATGCTGCAAACACACAATTACCAGAGTATTACACACACACACACACACACACACACACACACACACACACACACACACACACACACACACACACACACACACACGCGCACACAGGTTGTGGTTCTTGCCTGTTTGATTTCTCGCAGCAGATCAGCGTCGACACGGTAACGCTCTTCTGAACGAACGGCTCCAAAATGATTCTGCATCCGAATCTGAGACATCAATTCATTCAGACGACCCTGAAACACACACACACACACTAAAGCACACATGTGATTGAGAAGTGTATGTGTGTGTGTGTGTGTGTGGCAGATATTGTCACCTTGAACTGTGTGGGAGCGTTGAGCTCTGATTGGATGGTTTCCAGCTGAACTCGCAGATGCTCCTCATCCAACTGAATGGCGTAACCACTCTTCCTCTGAACTTCCTGTTTAATCAACACCTGACACACACACACACAGGCCATGTGGAGCAGTTTTAATTCAAGTACAAAGCTTTAAAGTGGCAGTATGTAATATCTGCACCATTAATGTTATAAATAGTGTCAGAAATGAGTGTTTCAAAGGTCTTCATGAGATATAAGGGATACGCTATTGGCCGCTGATATATTATTCACCGATAACTGGGAAAATCGAAATATTAATCCTGCTGATAATGGAATTACAGACAATATTTTTGCCCATAATTTATTACAGTTTATTTGTTTGCGAGTTGAGAATCTCAGACTTCAGACAGGGACTGTGAGGATTATTTCAACATCTCTGCACCTCGTTACATTGTTTTGGGGATAGTTTTAGTCATCTGCTGCAAGTAACATGCCATTTCCCACATTCTGTTTGTTTCATGTGGCAATAAACGAAGTCAAGACAAAAACATGCATGTACGTTACTTGGGGGTTAGGGTTAACCTAACCCTAACAGAATGTGGGAAATAGCACATCGTTACTTACAGACAGGGCTGCTGTTAAAGGGGTACAAGTGGACCTTTTGTCCCGGGCTTGAGGGGGGCCCATAGTAGAGGGGGTCCACAGAAAGGCTATTCCATATTGTAGAGTGCATCTAAACACGTTCAGTGGGAGACGCGGATATAAACACAGAGACAGTGTGTAACCGCGAATGCCATCTGGGTAGCGCACGATGATGGGATAACTGTCTGCACCCCCAGACACAAAGTGAACGATTACAAATGGTGACGTTTATTATGCAATTTCTCTGTAGCATTCAAGCTGTCACACCACAAAAGACATACTTGTATCTGAAAATACATTGTGTAGGCTATATGAAAGAAACATATACAAAATATATCATCTAGTGATGGCTAGAGTAAATAATTTATGTCCTTTGATAATGATTTGTGTCAAATTTAAATGAAAATATGCAAGTTGCGCTCCGTAGTGCGGCAGAAATTCGAGTAGCCTTTGGAGTCGTAGCTGGGCACCATCGCGGCAGTTTATGAACGGTTCACACAACTTGTTCTGCTTGTGTTTCATTAATGACATGCTTCAGGAAATGAAACTATAAATGGTTACTGAGAGTTGTGTTTTAACACTGATGTGTACCTGCAGGACTCTGTGCGATTGCTCCATGAGTTTGCGTTTGTACTGTGTGATTTTAGCGGCTGTCGTGGCCTGATTCCTCTGCAGCTCGCTGATGTCATTCGAGATGATCTGAGAAACAAAAGAGAAACTGGTGAGAAATCATACAAGCAGTAATCATCCATGATATCAGTAGTGTGTGTGTGTCTCACGTCGACTCTGGTCTGGTGTTGTTTGTTCATCTGGTCTTGAATCTTTAGTCGTCGCAGTAACTCTTTAAATCCCACCATCGGCACCGGAATCAACCTGTGACATCACACATCACATGACTAATAATGAGATGATGTCAACACTTGATTGTGAAGTTATCATGACTGATAAATGAAGACACACTTCTCTGGGTCGGGATTGTCCACTTTGGCCTGTTCCCAGATGATGGGGTCCACACCTGCACATACACACGTCAATACTTCAGCATCTAACACGTGTGTTTATGTATGTACCCCAGGTAAGTCGGTGTTTGAGCGTTTAGTACCTGCGGGTGGGTTGTGTAGCAGTTGTTTGAGTTGTGTTTGTGTCAGTGCGGTTCTACTGACAGTCATGAAGACGCCGAGCTGCTGGAGTTGAGATTTAATGTTCATCTGCTCCATGAAATTAAACAGAGTGGACGCTGGAACACGCTTGGACGTGCCGTTAGGCGACCGTTCAACCAGATATACAATCACCTCCGTCCTGCTCGCACACACATTCAAATGTTCTGCTGTTATTGATCTATTGAACACAAACTTGAACTACCATGTGACTTATGATGAAATGATTTCAATGCAGCTCTTTAATTAAAATAAAACATGAATGTAGTGTAGCGAAATGCTGAACCGTCTCACTGGTCATCCGGTAACGCTCGCACTCCCTCCACATTTACAGTGAGCGTTTGATTTCCACCCAGAACTTTATGTAAAGACTCGACGAGCTGCTGCTGTTGAGAACGAACGTCAGCTTCCTTCTTATTGAGAGCCAAAGCCACTAAACCGTCCTCATCCCTCACTGCAGGAACACAGCTGTAGCCCACCGCCTGACAGAGAGAGAGACGACTAAATACTATAAGAGATGCACTTTTTTTGTGTTCATCTGATCTGGGTAGTTTTATGATGTTGACATGTTCTCGGTCTTGTGATGTTAATATACAAAAAATCCTTCAAGAGTCACATATATATATATATATATATATATATATATATATATATATATATATATATATATATATACACACACACATACATACATATATATATATACACATTTTTGCAATATCAATTTTAAAACAGTTATTGAAAGGTCACAGCAGCAACAATACCCCTCAAGATAACTGTAAATAAACAATTAAAATAGTTCCAATAAAAATTAGTTCAACCCAACATGTCGTGTCTCAAGACAACACTGCTCACTAGGTTTTGGGACTCCCATCATGCCCTGCAGCATGACATCATCATCAGTAGTACCTTGAAGCGGCAGAAGGGGTTCTCCAGACTGAACTCCACCGGAGGTGTGCTGCTGTTGAAGTATCCTTTCCCCGTCCCCCAGAATGCCTGCAGCTGATTCCACTTGGCCAGAATAGAGTCACGTTCATCGCCCAGAACTGATGGAGCCGACAGAGCGCTCGCCGTGTTGATCAGCTGACTGGACTGAGAGACCTGCTGGTTAAACAGGCCGCCTACAGAGAGAAAAATCATTGATTAAAATATAGGCCCACATAAATAAACACACCGATAAACCTGTGATAAACTGTGTGATGTTATTATGCGGTTCTGAGTTCCTCACCCTGTTGGTTCTGTGTCGGCTGGATTCCACCAAACCCTCCAAAGTTCAGTCCAGTTCCACCCAGGC
The DNA here is from genome assembly GCF_019703515.2 of Myxocyprinus asiaticus. NCBI lineage: Eukaryota > Metazoa > Chordata > Actinopteri > Cypriniformes > Catostomidae > Myxocyprinus > Myxocyprinus asiaticus. The sequence goes on along the minus strand of NC_059381.1, from coordinate 84,848 downwards.
TGCTGCCAAAGCCGGTTCCTGGCGCGGTGTTCGAACCCAGACCAGACGAGAACCCAAAGCCTTTATTCTGAGTGTTTCCAAAGAAACTGCCGCCTAGAGACCGTCAACAGAACAGCAACATGAGAACACTTCAGAAACAGCACAACAAACAGTTGCTCAGAGTGCTGCTCCGATGGGTCGGTACTGATCATGTGACCTCAGATAAGTCAACATCACCTTCCAATCTGAATGTGCTACACAACTCTTTGTCCACTCTTCCAGATGGTCAGCATGCACAATAACACCACAACAAATGAGCCAGAGTGTGATGCATCTGATTTATTACTCATTTCTGAGTCTCTTAAACAAAAAACTCAAGTTCTGATGGGTCGGTACCTGTGTTTGATGGTGTGGAGAAACTGAAGGTGGTTCCAGCATTGGCAGAGGTTGATGTGGAGCCAAAACCTCCAAACGCACCTGCAGAACAACAGAGAGAGAGAGACAGAGAGAGAGAGACAGTGAGAGAGAGTGAGACAGGGCTTCAGTTTAAGCCCCACCCTCTTCAACATTATATCAACCAATTGGCTAATATACTAGAACATTCTCCCATTCAAGGTCTCACTCTACATGACACAGAAATAAAGTGTCTCCTCTATGCAAATGACCTGGTTCTCCTGTCGCCCACTAAAGAGGGGTTGCATGACAGCCTGAATCTGCTGGAGGGTTACTATCAGTCCTGGGCCCTGACAGTCAACCACCAAAAAACTAAAGTTATGATTTTCCAGAAATGTTCCAGATCTCAGGGACTAACACACACATTCACACTATCACACAGAACCATTGAAATCACAAAAACATACTTACCTCGGCCTGAAAATCACTCCAATGTGTAACTTTACTTTGGCTCAAAGGGCTTTCAATGCCATTAAAAGATCAATTAAAATTTACATTCCAATTCAAATCTGGCTCAAACTTTTCAAATCAATAATTGAACCAATTGCATTATATGGCAGTGAAGTGTGGGGTCCACCTATAAAATCTGACTTTGTAAACTGGGAAAAACATCCCATTGAAACTCTACATTCAGAATTTTGCAAAAGAATACTCAAAGTTCAAAGAAAAACACCAAATAATGGATGCAGGGCAGAAAATGTAACCCCCCCCTCACACCGCAAACCCCTCATTACACATGAATGTAGATCATGTTTAATTCAGTTTATATAGTTCATTAGTTAAACTTAACTTGATACATAATTGGATCATAATGATTTTCAATGTTTTTTCCTTTTATATTGCTTGTTCAAATCCTAATTCAATTGTTCTAAACTATTTTCTATGTTGTTTTAAATGCTTTGGCAATACAAAAATGTACTTTTGTCATGCCAATAAAGCAACTTGAATTGAATTGAGAGAGAGTGAGAGAGAGAGAGTGAGAGTGTGAGAGAGAGTGAGTGAGAGTGAGAGAGTGAGACTGAGAAAGAGAGAGAGTGAGACAGACAGTGTGAGAGAGAGAGAGAGAGAGAGACAGACAGTGTGAGAGAGAGAGTGAGACAGACAGTGTGAGAGAGAGATAGAGACAGACAGTGTGAGAGAGAGAGAGAGACAGACAGTGTGAGAGAGAGAGACAGACAGTGTGAGAGAGAGAGACAGACAGTGTGAGAGAGAGAGAGAGACAGACAGTGTGAGAGAGAGAGAGACAGACAGTGTGAGAGAGAGAGAGAGACAGACAGTGTGAGAGAGAGAGTGAGACAGACAGTGTGAGAGAGAGAGATAGAGACAGACAGTGTGAGAGAGAGAGAGAGACAGACAGTGTGAGAGAGAGAGAGACAGACAGTGTGAGAGAGAGAGAGAGACAGACAGTGTGAGAGAGAGAGAGAGACAGACAGTGTGAGAGAGAGAGAGAGACAGACAGTGTGTGAGAGAGAGACAGTTCATTTCATGGTTTCTCAACAGTACAAACAGATTTAGATCTATTCTCTTTCAGAGCATTCACGGTCAAACCACTAACACCCCTATCAGATCACAGCCAAATTACGACTTATCTAAAAAGGACAACAAATGTGAACATAAATCCACAGCCCAGTAAGCTGTACAACATTAGAGAGAAATACAGATGAGCGCAAAACAGCACAGAAAAATGTGTGACAGCAATGGACCATCCAAAAGTATGCTCACTTATAGACAACTTCATCGACAGAGTTTATCCTCACGATGGAGATGGTGTAAATCTGGCCGTGGAGAACATAAATTATATATTTGATTATTTGGCAACTTTATCTAACCTCAAATCCTCTAAGAAAAACCCTAAAACCAAACAAGAGAATGAAAAATGGTTTGATTTAGACTGTAAAACAATGAGGAAAAAATTA
>NC_059381.1:0-77500 GCF_019703515.2 Myxocyprinus asiaticus | reverse complement strand
GATGTAACGCATTAAATATAACAGCATTAAAGATGTAACGCATTATAACCGCATTAAAGATGTAACGCATTAAATATAACAGCATTAAAGATGTAACGCATTAAATATAACCGCATTAAAGATGTAACGCATTAAATATAACTGCATTAAAGATGTAACGCATTAAATATAACAGCATTAAAGATGTAACGCATTAAATATAACCGCATTAAAGATGTAACGCATTAAATATAACAGCATTAAAGATGTAACGCATTAAATATAACCGCATTAAAGATGTAACGCATTAAATATAACCGCATTAAAGATGTAACGCATTAAATATAACAGCATTAAAGATGTAACGCATTATAACCGCATTAAAGATGTAACGCATTAAATATAACAGCATTAAAGATGTAACGCATTAAATATAACTGCATTAAAGATGTAACGCTGGGGTGTTTCCTTTAAAGAGCTCCGGCTCCACTTATTCCACAACGAGAGTGCTTCTGTATTAATTTATTTAGTATTTTTGCATTATAATTCCCTCGTACTTTGTGATCTTCATCAGTTGAAGCTGTTTGTAAAGTTTACAGTGCATCTGTGATCTGTGTAATTCTTCCTCTCCTCCGTCAGTCGTGAACTGCAGTGCTGCTCTCACGCGTCATCATTAGAGTTTAATGTGATCTCATGTTACGTTAAATGACATCAAACGACTATTCGACAACGGAAATTTTGTCGACACACACAGATACACAACCTCTCTCTCACACACACAAACAAACACACACTCTCTCTCTCACACACACACACATGTTGGTGCAGCTATCATTATGAGGACTCTCCATAGACATAATGATTTTTATTCTGTACAAACTATAGATTCTATCCCCTAACCCTACCCCTAAACCTAACCCTCACACACACACACTCACACACACACACATGTTGGTGCAGCTATCATTATGAGGACTCTCCATAGACATAATGATTTTTATTCTGTATGAACTATAGATTCTATCCCCTAACCCTAACCCTACCCCTACCCCTAAACACACTCACACACACACACACACACAGATACACACACACTCACACAGATACACACACACACACTCACACACAGATACACACACAGATACACACATGGGTGGGTGATATGGCTTCAGAATTTATATCTCGATATTTTTCTGCAAATTGATGATATTTGATACATATCTCGATTAGGTTTGCAATAGTATGAGATTTCACGGTACAATAACGGTCTCAGAAAATATCACAGTATACAGTAATACACAATTATTATCAGTTACAATGGCCCTTAAAGGAGTGAAAGCAGAAGGGTTTATATTTTTTTGGTTGAACAAACGCTTTATTATAATTGAACTTGAAACCATTTTTTTTTTTTATTGAAGTATGTGTAAAAAAAGTCTCCCTTTTGAAAATAAATAAAATAAATAGAATAAGAAAACTAATAGAATTATAATAATAAACAATTATAAACATGACAAAAAAATAGCATGTAACTATAACATGTTATATAACTATAGCACAAAAAATGTTATATGAATGCACTACTAAATGAAATATAACATCAGCTGTGTGAGCTTTTAAAGTAAAGTCCTATGATTATTAATAATTAATATATACTGTAGGTGTGTGACTGCTCCTGTCTGTACCTTTAACTCAGTGTTTCTCAACTGGTTTTGCTTCATGACAGATTTTACATTGGAAATCAAGTGGCGACCCACCATAGTAAAAACGTAACCTGTATTTAACGTATCCTGAGTCACATTTCCTTTCATGTTGCATAGTTTTGTTCATGGTTTTCAAGTACAAGGACATGCATCAAGTGACATTATTTTTGTTGTTGACGTCAACAACAAAACCGACAGGAAGTTCTCTGCCCCCTTTTAAAAATTGAAGAGCATATTTACTTATGAGTCCATTATTATCCTGTATTATCCTGTTTTTATTACACAGGAGGAAAGGCTCCTCATTACCATGGTTAGGTCAGTGTAGCTAGTCTTAAATAACAATAAATTAAATAAATTATAGTATTTATGAAAAAGTAAATACTAGCTGAAACATCATGAAGCTTTAACTACAGCTGCCACTGCTGATATAAAATGAGGTCTAATAGATTCTACCTTTAGATTATTTCAGAAGAAACTATAATATTTTGTCGAAATATAACAGTTACTTTTCCTCATGTAAAATCTGAAACAGTTTTGTAAAGGTGATGATGTGTAATTATTTTATGGCACATAGCAGAGTGTTGCTCTTTCCTCCTCAGTGCTGTCTGGCATGTCAGGGCTGACTACTGTTTGAGTGGTTCGACTTGACTTCCTCCGTAACGCTTTAAACTAGAAAAGTCTCACTAGAATTTAGATTGGTCACATCAGTTTTGAGGTCTGCACTCCGCAATATTGAGGGAAGCCCAGAGCCGGAGAGAAGAGTAGATCATGATCGCGAGCTGCTTACACTCGTGCGAAAGTGCAGATGAGAAGCCTTTAGCTGCGAGATTATCATTAAATCTGCCTTGGCTCTCACTTGGGCGGCCGCCGAAATATGCTAAATGGGAGAACCATGGCATTGTGCTTCCCCTGCTGTCCCTGCGACCCACCAGTTGAGAAACACTGCTGTAACTCACACACACACTCATGTCAGACCCCCTCACCTCGCTTCTCTCTGACATTTTCTCTGCTACATGTGTGTATGTGTGAGTGTGGCAAGTTGATGAGTCTGACAGGCAGTCGAGGAGGAAAGGAGATGCGCACGCACAGGTGAGATTCACTGTCCGGTTGCATTTTTTTTCTCAATACCGTAGATAAGCAACTGTACATGGTATGTATGAGGCAGCCCCCATGTGTGCACAGATCAGCACATCGCTGGTTCATTCTGAAGTTTATATGTCTTTAATCGCAGCCTTTGGCTGTTAAATAATCACATATGATCATATCTCTATTTTGATGTTATTTTAATTAATTATAAAGCCCTGAAAGATTGTGAAATTAGTCTACTGATGCACTCATTAAAATCATCGCAATATTCACGATATTGTTTAATTTTACATTGTCAGCAAAATCATCGCAATTATATCGTGGGTATTCCATGTATCGCCTAGCCCTAGTACAAACTCACACACACATACAAACTTACACAGATATACAGAGATACACACACACAGATACACACATACTCACAGACACACACACACACACAGATATACAGATACACACATACTCACAGACACACACACACACAAACACACACAGAGATATACACATACACACACACCAGTGGTATTTGATCCAAATCCAAATCCTGTGGATGGTGCTGTTGTTGTTGTTGCTCCAAACCCAATGCCAGAAAGACCTGTAACCATGACAACAGTTGATAGAAAGCGCATGTAGCCATGACAACCAGTGCTCTCTCTCTCCAAAAAAGGTCCTATATATTATTGAAGGTATTAATAATTACTGTAATGTTGTAATAATGATTACTAATAGGGAGTAATGTACTTGTGATTAAATATGTAATATTAATGAGTAATAATGTAATATTAATGAGCGAATGAAGGTTATTGTGTGTTTTTACCGAATCCTGATTAACTGTTTGCGGTGGTTGTTGTTAAAGCACCAAAACTACATGAGCTGGATGAAGGTGATTTAAATGAGAAGCCCGGAGTGTCTTCATCATCATCATCATCATCATACACACAAATAAATGACGCATGAATAAATAAACGTTAATGATGAAATGTGATCGTGTCTCGTGACGTATTGCGCTCAGTTTGACTATTTCACGCCACACTACTGAGACTGTCGGAGTTTTGCTATTTGTATAAATACAGTTCAGATGTATTGAGATGATGTTGTGAAAATATATCCGTATTTAATAATAAAGTTTAATCAAACTCACTCCCGCTGCCAGACGCGCCGCCAAAGTTGAAAGCCATGTTTCCGGTCCCACACGGATGTTGCGTCCGGCCGGAAACAACGTTTACAAACAACTAGTTCCTACATGTACAAGCTGAATCAGTTATCAAGACTTTACTGATAGGGTTAGATTATCATTCATAACACTTAATGTCAGTATAATTGCAGACTGTAGTTTTGTTCTTTCTTACAGTATAGTACACTCACGTGCTTCAAGATCAACAATCTAACCCTAACACAAAGAAATATAAAGTGACAATACATTATATGCCAGGGACAGAGAAAATATTGTACCTTTTTAAAATACTTAATGTCTTCACAGTTTTATTATAAGAATTAGAAATAAAATGTATGTGAAGTTTTTAGGGCATAAAAAAAAGGTTAAAACAAGGCATTCTCTTACTAAATTTACACTTATGTTTCAAGTATTTAGCCAAAAACAAAATAAGATTAAAAAAACATCTGACTCACTTATAATGTATAACCACAAATTACATTTTCAAATTGCACATTTAGTCATTTAGCAGACTCTTTTATCCAAAGCGACTTATGAGACACATAGCAAGCAATGTCATACAAAGTTTAACAACATCTGCTGTATAGGACTGCCAAGTTCTCACAGTGGCTGGAGTAAAGATGTTAGCACAGAAGAAAGAGAAAGACAAGGTTATTTTATTTTTTTATTTTTTTTGTACATTAAGTGCAGGTTAACTGCAGTAGTAAATGCAATTAGTGTGGGTTGGTTAAGTGCTCTTGGAACAGATGTGTTTTCAGCTGGGTCTTGAATGTTGAGAAGGTAACAGCAGATCGTGTGGAGGTTGGAAGTTCATTCTTCCACAGTGGAACAGAGAAAGTAAAAGATTGTGAAATAGACTTTGAGCCTCTTTGTGATGGGACCACCAGGTGTTGCTCATTCATAGACTGCAGAGAGCGAGTTGGAGCATAGACCTGAAGAAGTGAATTGAAGTAAGTGTGTGCGGTTCCATTAGCTGTTCTGAAGGCCAGAGTCAAAGCCTTGAATTTGATGCGGGCAGCTACAGGTAGCCAGTGGAGGGAAATCAAGAGTGGGGTGACTCGAGCCCTTTTTGGCTGATTGAAGACCAGTCGTGCTGCTGCATTCTGGACCATCTGCAGTGGCTTAATTTTGTTAGCTGGGAGGCCAGCTAACAGAGCATTGCAGTAGTCCAGTCTTGAAATGACCAGAGCTTGGACCAGGAGCTGTGCAGCATATTAAGACAGGAAAGGTCTGATTTTCCTGATGTTGTAAAATCATTCTAGACCGGGTGGTTGATGAGATGTGTGCAGTGAAATTAAGCTGGTCATCTACCACCACTCCCAGGTCCTGGGCTGTTCTGTTTGGTGTTAGTGTAGTTGAACCAAGATGAATAGTGAGGTTGTGGTGAGCAGATGAGTTGGCTGGGACCATGAGGAGTTCTGTCTTGGCAAGGTTGAGCTGAAGGTGGTGTTTCTTCATCCAGGCTGAAATGTCAGAGAGGCAGGCAGAGATATGAGCTGAGACAGTAGTGTCTCCAGGCTTGAACAACAGGAAGAGCTGTGTATCATCTGCATAGCAGTGATAGGAAAAGCCATGTGCCTCAATGACCATTCCGAGTGATGTTGTGTACATCGAGAAGAGGAGGAGTCCAAGCACTGTTCCTTGAGGAACCCCAGTGGTCAGCTGGTGTGTCTTGGACACCTCTCCTCTCCAGGAGACCTTGAAAGATCTGCCAGTGAGATATAACTCAAACCATCCAAGCGCAGTTCCTGTGATGCCCAGGTCAGACAGGGTGGACAGGAGGATCTTGTGGTTCACTGTGTCAAAGGCAGCAGACAAATCAAGGAGGATGAGGATGGATGATTTGAAGTTAGCTCTCGCCAGTCACAGGGTTTCAGCTACTCACAAGAGGGCAGTATCTGTTGAGTGTCCTTTTTTGAAGCCAGACTGATGTCTGATGAGTAGGTTGTTCTGTGAGAGAAAAGCAGACAACTGGTTGAATACGACTCTCTCAAGAGTTTTATACAGGAAGGTTAGGAGAGAGACTGGTCTGTAGTTGTCAACTACTGTGGGGTTATGTGCTTTTTTTTAAGTAGTGGGGTTACTTGTGTGAATGAACCGCCACATCCTCACACGGTTCTACACCTGCACTGTAGAGAGCATCCTGACTGGCTGCATCTCCGCCTGGTACGGCAATAGCACCGCCCACAACCGCAAAGCACTGCAAAGGGTGGTGTGAACTGCCAGACACATCATCGGAGGTGAGCTTCCCTCCCTCCAGGAAATATATACAAGGCGGTGTGTGAAAAAAGCTCGGAGGATCATCAGAGACTCCAGCCACCCGAGCCATGGGCTGTTCTCACTGCTACCATCAGGCAGGCGGTATCGCAGCATCAGGACCCGCACCAGCCGACTCCATGATAGCTTCTTCCCCCAAGCAATCAGACTTCTGAACTCTTGATCTCCCACGATCAAAATACATCAGCACTGCACTTTATTACCCTTACTCTTATATCTCACACCGGACTGTCATAAATTATATTATTATTATATTATATTCTCTCTTAACAACTTACTATCAACCGACAGCCTGAATGTCAGTACAGTACAATACTGTACATTCTATATATATATATACTTTTTTTTATATATTTTTAATTTTTATTGAATAATGTGTATCTATATAGTAAAAAAAAACAAAAAAAAAACAGCGTATTGTTTACTGTACAGTGTATGTTATTATTTGTATATTGTTGAGTGTAATTATGTGTATAACAGATGTTTAAATTGTGTTGTGTTAATTTGATGTTATTGTAAATTGGTATATGTCTCATCACTGTCACGACTGCTATGTTGATCGGAACTGCACCCAAGAATTTCACACACCATTGCACTTGTGTATATGGCTGTGTGACAATAAAGTGATTTGATTTGATTTGATTGATTGATACTTGAACCTGCTTGAATGTATTGGGAAAGTTTCCAGTTGTGAAAGATGCACTGATAATGTATATGAGTGCGGGTAAGATTGATGGAGAGGCAGCTTGTATAAAATGTGAGGGGACAGGGTCAAGTGGACAGGTGGTAGGACGGTTAGAAAGAAGCACTTTGGAGACCTCAGTCTCAGAGAGAGGGGAGAAAGAGGAGAACAGAGGATGGGATGTTGGAAGAGAGTGGCTGTGGGTGTTAGGTGTAGAGAACTGACTGCTGATGCTCGATACTTTGTCAGTAAAAAATGTGGCAAAATCATCAGCAGTCAGAGTACTGGTGGTAGAATGTGGTGGAGGTGGACAGAGAAGAGAAAGTTGATAATAGTTTACGGGAATCTGAAGTGTTACTGATCTTGTTGTGGTAATAATTTTAGCAGCAGAAACTCTAGCGGAAAAAGAGAAGTGACTGATACTAACACAGGTCAACAGGGTCTTTTGACTTGTGCCAGTTTCTCTCTGCAGCCCTCAGCTCAGTGATCACGAAGTAACCTCGAGGTCAGTGAATTAAATTAAACTGAATTAAATCTAGTGCTCGAACTTTGTGCGAGATACCAACAGCTGTTCCCATTTACAAATATTATACTTATAAGATACAGATTAATCTATATATTAGATGCAGAACATACATTATTAATAGAAAACATAAGTATTAATTTAGTACAATCTTGTTTTAAATAATTAAAAAATAATAATCGTAAAAGGCCGACTTAAGCATGAAGATCTACATATTCTGCAAAGATCCTGTTAAATGAAAAATATATGGCAGTAAATAATTTCCGAAGCATATTATAGATTCTGACTTCCATTGCATTTCCACGCCAGTAATCATCAGATGTCCTCAGCGTTTCAAAACAATTAATTATTTTGCAAAGCAATTGGTTCAGTCGATTAAAAATGTCAGAAAGCTTCGATTCTCCCGTCACCAGTGTTTATATAATAAACTGTGGATATTCTTAAACTTCAATAATATCAAACCAACAATGAATCAACACAACTTTAAACATTTAATAACATTGTATTGTTTTCAAATATGCATAAATGGAAAAGTACAGACGGTTCATGTAAATCATCAAATGTAGAGTTGACCCTTGACCTGGACACGACAAAAGAACCAATTACGATTCTCAGAAACAGTTCCTGTTCTGAAAACAGAAAATCTCTAATTATTTCTCAAACTGTTTTATCAGACACAGTTTCGCAGGCTAATAACATCAACGAATGATCACTGTTATTACTGTATGTAGTGTTATCGCAGGCCTTTGCGCTTCATCAGCTTTTTCTTCTTCAGCTCAGCGAGTTTCAGTTTCTTCTTGTTTATTTGAGACTTTGGAGCGTCGAGTTCGATCTGAACGGGTTTCTGCTCTGCCTGGAGTTATAAACACTTCGTCTTTGACATCACTTCCTGTCCCTCTTTCCTCTTCTCGTTCTTGATCTCCTTCACCATCTGTCTCTCCTTCTGTTTAGCCGCCATGGCCAAACGAATCATTTGCCGATGCTGCAAACAAAAACATCAATGTGTCCAATAACATGCGTGTTTCAGATCACGTGACAGTGTGACAATCACTGAACAGCGAGAAGCTTCTTACCATGTTGGGCGACTGGAAATGCGGGTTTTCATACAGGGTGGGTCCGCCGAAGCTGCCCTGGAATATCTTGATGAAGTTCAGAACAAAGCGAGGACCGATTTCAACGAGAGACGCGTCTTCTTCAGTGATCTATGGATGACATCACAACCATCGATTAAAAAAACCCTTCAGTGTTAAAACATTTATGTCAGCGTCCTTGAGTATTTATGATCTCACCTGATAGTTTCTGAACCATATTCTGTTGTCTGCGATAGTGAACGTTAACACGTGATCCACAAACGGCTGACTCCTCGGGTGATACTGAGGTGTCGAGAAGATCTACAAGACCAACGTCACAGTAAAATGACTGAAAGGAGTTTGTAGTTCATGTCATCGTCTATTTATTAGTGTACAACTAAAGCTTAAGATATACACATTATTACAGCTATGACTTCAACTAAAGTTTACTCACTAAACAGCACAGGAAAGAAAACTGCACTTGTCAAGTGATTTCATGGGATTTAAAGAACAAAACACTGATACTAACCTGAGTGAAGAGTTCTTTTAACAGCACGTAATGAGGCTCCTGGTCAAATTTCTATAAAGTGACAGAAAAGCATTGTTGTCATTATCATGTGTTTGTGTGTGTGTGTGTGTGTATGATCTTAAGTGTGTTTTTACTCACCTGGTCAAACAGCAGCAACGGTCTGGAGCCTTTTAAACAGTTCCCCGTCATTTTCATCTCAGCGAGTGTGTGAACTAAACACACATTTACATCATATCAAACCTTTATATTTAGATACAACACAGTGTGGAATATTTGTGGAAATACTGAAAGAATTAATTTGTACCATTTTGAACAAGAAACTTGGCCGACGGTCCGTGAGGGACATCTGAGATCCTAGAAAAGAAGATAAATTTACTTAAAATATTAACAAGACCAATTACACATTATCTACTGCATATATACTATTTAAATCATCATAAAGTGGTTAAAACAGCTTCTTTTACTGATATTGTGTGAATTTTACTCATTGAATGAGGCATAAAGTAATTTATAACACATTTTAATGTCACATTAGTTGATGTTTTACATGTAGTGTCCTCATAATTAAATGTACTTCTAAACATTTACATTTATGCATTGGGCAGACGCTTTTATCCAAAGTGACTTACAGTGCCCTTATTACAGGGACAATCCCCCTGGAGCAACCTGGAGTTAAGTGTCTTGCTCAAGGACACAATGGTGGTGGCTGTGAGGATTGAACCAGCAACCTTCTGCTTGCCAGTTCAGTGCTTTAGTCCACTACACCACCACCACACCTGGCACCTCCCACAGCGGTGTGAATGAAGTCTGAATGTTCGAAAACAATGTGCGGTTGCTCAGCTGTTTACAACTTTTTTTTGGCTCCGAGCAAAGAACGAAAAAGAACTTTGCCATGAGTGTACCGAGGCCTTAAGTCTACAAATGTCCCGATACAGGAGTCGGAATCTGGTCCAATACCATGCTCATGTACTTGTAGTAGAAATGCTCCGATACCAAAAACCGATACCATCTGACGTATGAATGTCATTCCGTAAACATTCAGCACACAAATTAATATCACATTATGTCAGTGTGATTATTAAACTACAAAGGCAAATAGAGATAAATACATAGTGTGCATGTGCTGCACACTTCATACACTATATTGCCAAAAGTATTCGCTCACCCATCCAAATAATTGAATTCAGGTGTTCCAATCACTTCCATGGCCACAGGTGTATAAAATGAAGCACCTAGGCATGCAGACTGCTTCTACAAACATTTGTGAAAGAATATGGGCCGCTCTCAGGAGCTCAGTGAATTCCAGCGTGGTACTGTGATAGGATGCCACCTGTGCAACAAGTCCAGTCGTGAAATTTCCTCGCTACTAAATATTCCACAGTCAACTGTCAGTGGTATTATAACAAAGTGGAAGCGATTGGGAATGACAGCAACTCAGCCACGAAGTGGTAGGCCACGTAAAATGACAGAGCGGGGTCAGCGGATGCTGAGGCGCATAGTGCGCAGAGGTCACCAACTTTCTGCAGAGTCAATCGCTACAGACCTCCAAAGTTCATGTGGCCTTCAGATTAGCTCAAGAACAGTGCGTAGAGAGCTTCATGGAATGGGTTTCCATGGCCGAGCAGCTGCATCCAAGCCATACATCACCAAGTGCAATGCAAAGCGTCGGATGCAGTGGTGTAAAGCACGCCGCCACTGGACTCTAGAGCAGTGGAGACGCGTTCTCTGGAGTGACGAATCACGCTTCTCCATCTGGCAATCTGATGGACGAGTCTGGGTTTGGCGGTTGCCAGGAGAACGGTACTTGTCTGACTGCATTGTGCCAACTGTGAAGTTTGGTGGAGGGGGATTATGGTGTGGGGTTGTTTTTCAGGAGCTGGGCTTGGCCCCTTAGTTCCAGTGAAAGGAACTCTGAATGCTTCAGCATACCAAGAGATTTTGGACAATTCCATGCTCCCAACTTTGTGGGAACAGTTTGGGGATGGCCCCTTCCTGTTCCAACATGACTGCGCACCAGTGCACAAAGCAAGGTCCATAAAGACATGGATGAGTGAGTTTGGTGTGGAAGAACTTGACTGGCCTGCACAGAGTCCTGACCTCAACCCAACAGAGCACCTTTGGGATGGATTAGAGCGAAGACTGCGAGCCAGGCCTTCTCGTCCAACATCAGTGTCTGACCTCACAAATGTGCTTCTGGAAGAATGGTCAAAAATTCCCATAAACACACTCCTAAACCTTGTGGAAAGCCTTCCCAGAAGAGTTGAAGTTGTTATAGCTGCAAAGGGTGGGCCGACGTCATATTAAACCCTATGGATTAAGAATGGGATGTCACTTAAGTTCATATGTGTCTAAAGGCAGATGAGCGAATATTTTTGGCAATATAGTGTATATGAGTGCTTATATTATATATGAATATGCTCATATCATTTAGAGCTCCTGGAAACATCATCATGAGCATCGAGCGCTCTGTTTGTAGCAGATGACAGCGAGCAGAGCACTAATTCACTTTGCAGCATGAGCCACACACAAACTACATATTTATTTCATTAAATAGCAGCCTTTTACGGTTTAATTATCACACTTAGTGACCGGCTTTTCTGGAAAAAACACACAGAAAAGGCTTCACTCCAAAATAAAAGCTACATTTAAATGGAAAAATTTATCATGACTGTATAATAGTTGTGTAATATTCACTGCAATACTACTAATAATAAATCAATAGAAATGTTATTATATTTAAGCAATATCTCACATCTGTGATACTCTGTTACACAGCACTTTATTTGACCAAAAATAACTCCAATGTTTTATTTTTAATTGTGAGCTTCTGTATAAAAGTTCTTAATTTCATAAAAATAATACAATGTTATGTTGAATATGAATTGTTCTATTTTCATTTGTTCTATTTTATTTTCACTGAAAACAAGTTTTAAAGAATTAATTTGTTGAAACACCATTTTGATGATAAAATTGAAGTAAACTGTTGATATGTAATTCAGAAAAAATCACAAAACAGGTATCGGCGAGTACCGAAAAGTAACAGTACTCGTTCTCAAATAAATGTTATGGAGACATCTCATGAATAATACAGTGTTTACTCACCACATGTAAAGATCCTGCTTCTTCTTGGCTTCAAAAAAGATGCACTTGTTACAGTTTTTAATTTCACACGCCTTTAACAGATCAGTAAGAACGAACTTTTCAGACATTAAAGATCAGTGAGTTGTCTTTTTATTGGATGGGTTAATTACCTCATTATCCACAAACAGTTTGTCTTTTCTATCCATTTTGGTGTCTGTAAAAATAAAATAAAAAACTTCAGAGATTTGTCAAACTTCACAAATGAATGATAAGATTTGTGTTTATCCTGGTTTAAGTTTAGTCATTCAGCAGGTCTGATGTGCTTTTACCAGCTTTACTGTGTGGCATTATAGTCTTTAAGTCCTGCATCAGGTGTCTCGTCCTGAAGTTGATTCCACAAGAGGAAAACACCAAAACTCTCTCTTTATTTGTCCATTCACCCTTATAACATTCAGATCAAGATAAATTCATTAACTTCTTCATCAGTGAATACATGAAATGACCAAACCACAACAAACATTACATAGAATCATAAACACACATTAAACATAGAGACATTAAATCAGCATTAATCCACTATAATCATTCACTTATATTCCTGCAACACTAAGAAGCTCATGAATATGTAATGAAGTAAACACTTGTTTATTGCACCGTATATTTTTGATCCAAATAATTAGAATAAAAGTGAAAGAACATATGAGTTTACATAAGATTAGTTTATAAATACATTGTTTGGATTAAAGTGATTGATTTGGACTCACCATGCTGACGGAACGCGGATAATATTTGTTTGTTCTTGATCAGATTTTAGATTCTGTTCTTTATTTTGCTGTGTTTGAGCTGTTTTCTGCGGATCTCTCCACTGCATGCTTTCTTTTGGGTGCTGCCAACTTTCTCAGGCACGTCACCGGAAGCGTCCTCTTCCTCTTCCTCTTCCTCTTCTCATTAACGGCGGTTGTGTAGTGCATTTCCCGCCACTTTCTGTTTGCATGGCTTAGAGACTGCCCTTCCTCTCTTCTCTTGCCCCACAAACCCCCTTCGGTCCCAAAGCAGGAACAGAGAGGGTTGGAGAAAATAAACAAAAAATTAATTAACAAATTAACCCTTCCTCTATATTCTACCAAGTAGAATTGTATCTTTTATCAACTGAACATATGTATTTTTTCCCTTTAACAGGGTCTTTACTGATAACTGTTTTCCCTCCATCCTCTCCAACGTCTCCTTTAATTCCTTTCTGCATCATATTTCTTACACGGTATTAACACGTTCCACATGTTCCAGTCCACACAAATCACACAGTCCTGATGTTTGTTTACCCATTAAACATTTTGTGCTGTTTAACCCTGTATACCCCAATCTAACTCTTGCTATTATACAATCTTCTTTCCTGTTTCCTCTAGACTGCCTTCCTACCATAGGCTGAATATCATAAACATTTCTCCCATTCACCCCTGAACCCCAATGACTCTGCCAGGATTGATTTGCTTGTGTCTTTATTATTGTTTTGAACTCTGATCTACTGTATGGAATTTGTAAATCTACATCACTTCTTTACATTGCCTCTTTCGCCAGCTTATCTGCAATTTCATTCCCTCCTACCCCTACATGACCTGGGACCCACAATAAAAAACACTTTTATATTTCTTTGTTCCAAAATATACAAGTCTTGAAGTATTTCTACTACAGTATCCTGCCTACTATTTGATTGTTGAACTTCCAGACGTAATAAAGAGATAGAGATTCTGTGCAGATAACTGCCTTCATAGTCCTTATTTTATATTTTATTTATTTTTAGTTCTCCTGTGTATACTGATAAGTAGTCTGATATTCTTTTCTTTTCTGCAATTTCCATTTTTGGAATAACATATGCTATCCCTACTTGATTCCTCATAGGATCTTTTGAAGCATCTGTAAATATCTGAGAGCAAAATCTATAATTATTCCAGATATACTCCCTTACTATACTAGCTTCTTGAACCATGCTTCCTTTCTTTTCTCTTGTTTTTAACAGAGTTTAGTCAACTGCTGGACTAGGTAACAGCTGAATTAACCAATCATGGAATACTTTCAAGATTTCCTAATCCCATTTCATTCACTATGTTTCCAATCCTTCTACACTTTTCCATTCCCCCAACATGCTTTTATTACAGATTTCGTTGGCTGTGACTCATCTTGACCTTTTAAATTTGTCCAAAACATTGTCTTCAGTTGTTTCCGCCTAATACACAGCGGCATTTCCCCCACCTCAACTTGCAATGCCGATACCAGTGTAGATGTATGTGCACCTCAGCAGATTCTCAGTGCTTGGGACTGTATTCTATCTAACCTTAATAACTGTGTCTTGCTGGCTGAATCATAGACTACACACCTGTAATCCAATACTGATCTGATCATTGATATATATATATATATCGTCTTCAGAGCTTCTCTGTTTGCTCCCCACTCTCTTCCAGCTAAACACTTCAATACATTTAAAATACCTTTGCATTTTTTCTATTTTATCTATAAGACTTTTCCATGTAAATTTTTTATTGAACCATACCCCCAAAAACCTTACTACTGTACCTGACACAATGATTTATCATAAAATGTAAGATTTACTTTACAGTTAACTTTTCTCTTTGTGAAAACCATCATCTGCATTTTTCAACGGAAAATTTTAATCCCCATTTTTTGACCAATTCTCTACCTGCATCAATGCTTTTTGCATTTTCCTTTCACAATATTTTATGTTCCTCCCTCCACACCAGAGAGCCCCATCATCAGCAAATAGAGATTTACTTACTTTACTTTCGACTGTTTCAAATACATCATTTATCATAATTATGAACAATAAAGCACTTATGATGCTACCCTGTGGGGATCCATTTCTCCGATATTTCCTCTCCGACTTTAACTTTTATTACTCTTTCAGCAAGAAATTCTTTTATCCAATTATATATTCTACCCCCTGTCCCCAACTGCTCTAGTTTAATTAATATTCTCTCCTTCCATAACATATCATAAGCTTTTTCTACATCTAAAAAACCTGCTATCACTGATTCTTTATTTTGTAATGTTTTCCGTATATCATTCTCTAAACACACAACTGAATCCACTGTACTTCTCCCACTTCTACATCCATGTTGGTATGGGGAGAAACTTTTCCTTTTTTCCAAATAATATATTAGCCTATCTGCTATCGTCCTCTCCATTAATTTGGATAAATGAGACGTTAGTGCTATTGGTCTATAATTTAGCGGGTTACTTGGGTCTTTCCCTGGTTTTTTATTGGTATTATTAAAGCTTCTTTCCAACTCTGGGGGATTTCCCCTTCCATCCAAACTTTATTATAAAACTTTAAAACCACCTTTATAGACTCATTACTAAGATGTTTCAACATTTCATAACTTATACCATCTTGTCCTGGAGTTGTTTTTTTCATTTTTCTAACGCTCTTCCTAACAAATTGTTCATGGCTTCTCTCTTTCTCATTAAGTTAGGATCTCTAATAATGTCTTCTTCCTAATTTCTTTACATTCCTCTGATAAATTCTCGGAACTATTCACTTTAATGAACGCACTTCTCATTAAAGCTGCTTTCTCTTTATTACTTACTGCAACAACTTCCCCTAAGCATAATACTGGAAATTATGCTTATCAAATCAAAATCAAATCACTTTATTGTCACACAGCCATATACACAAGTGCAATGGTGTGTGAAATTCTTGTGTGCAGTTCCGATCAACATAGCAGTCGTGACAGTGATGAGACATATACCAATTTACAATAAACATCAAATTAACACAACACAATTTAAACATCTGATATACACATAATTACACTCAACACAATATACAAATAATAACATACACTGTACAGTATACAATACGCACTATATAGATACACATTATTCAATAAAAATTAAAAATAAAAATATATATAAAAAAGTATATATAGTATATATAGAATGTACAGTATTATACTGTATTGACATTCAGACTGTCAGTTGATAGTCAGTCGTTAAGAGAGAATATAATATAATAGTAATATAATTTATGACAGTCCGGTGTGAGATAAAAGAGTAAGGGTAATAAAGTGCAGTGCTGACGTATTTTGATCATGGGAGATCAAGAGTTCAGAAGTCTGATTGCTTGGGGGAAGAAGCTATCATGGAGTCGGCTGGTGCGGGTCCTGATGCTGCGATACCGCCTACCTGATGGTAGCAGTGAGAACAGCCCATGGCTCGGGTGGCTGGAGTCTCTGATGATCCTCCGAGCTTTTTTCACACACCGCCTTGTATATATGTCCTGGAGGGAGGGAAGCTCACCTCCGATGATGTGTCTGGCAGTTCGCACCACCCTTTGCAGTGCTTTGCGGTTGTGGGCGGTGCTATTGCCGTACCAGGCGGAGATACAGCCAGTCAGGATGCTCTCTACAGTGCTGGTGTAGAACCGTGTGAGGATGTGGCGGTTCATTCCAAACTTCCTCAGCCATCTCAGGAAGAAGAGGCGCTGATGAGCCTTCTTCACAACGACTTCAGTGTGGATGGACCATGTGAGTTCCTCAGTGACGTGGACACCCAGGAACTTGAAGCTGCTGACTCTCTCCACTGGTGCTCCATTGATGGTGATGGGACTGTGTTCTCTGTCTTTTCTTCTGAAGTCCACCACAAGCTCCTTTGTCTTACTGACGTTGAGGGAGGGGTTGTGCTCCTGACACCAGTGTGTCAGAGTGTGCACCTCCTCTCTGTAGGCTGTTTCATCATTGTCAGTGATCAGAACTACCACCGTCGTGTCATCAGCAAACTTAATGATGGCATTGGAGTTATGTGTTGCCACACAGTCATGTGTGTACAGGGAATACAGTAGTGGGCTGAGAACACAGTCCTGCGGGGCTCCAGTGTTGAGGGTCAGTGATGAGGAGATGTTGCTGCCTATTCTAACCACCTGGTGTCTGCTTGACAGGAAGTCCAGGATCCAGCTGCACAGCGAGCTGTTTAAGCCCAGAGCCCGGAGTTTCTCATCTAGCTTGGAGGGCACTATGGTGTTGAATGCTGAGCTGTAGTCTACAAACAACATTCTCACATAAGTGTTCTTTTTTTCCAGGTGGGAGAGAGCAGTGTGTATTGTAGATGCAATGGCATCATCAGTGGAGCGGTTGTTGCGGTAAGCAAACTGCAATGGGTCTAGTGATGGAGGCAGCACAGAGCAGATGTAATCTCTGATTAGTCTCTCAAAGCATTTGCTGATGATGGGGGTCAGAGCAACAGGACGCCAGTCATTTAAGCAGATTATTATTATTCTTGACTACTTTAAACACTTTCCTTTTCTTTTTAACTGCATTTGAACAATCCTCAGTCCACCATGGATCTATCTTCTCTTTCCTTTTCTCTTTACTTCTTAGAATACTTTGTATAACTATGTTTATCTCTTTACTCACTTCTATTATCTCACTTCTTCTTTTCACTTACCTCAATTTTTTAAAGCCTTCTTCACTCAAATTACCAAATTCCCCCAATCAGCTTTTTCTAACACACATTATTCTTGGATTTTCCCTCTTTAACCTCCTTCGATCATTATATAACACATGATTGGAAAATTATCACTTTGTACATTCCTTTAATACTTCCCAATTCACAACCCCTCTTAATGAACTAGAAACAATTGTTAATTCCACTTCTGATTCTAATCCTGTTGCCATATCTATCCTTGTTGCCCTCCCATCATTTAAATATACCATATTCTTTCCTTCTAGTATTCTCTCTATTACCAGTCCATTATGATCTACCTTTTTCCCACCCCATAATGTGCTATGTGCATTAAAATATCCACACCAAATTACCCTTTCCCCATCTAATCCTTCAACTTCTTCAAGCTCCATTACGTCTAACTTTCTACATGGATTATAAAAGTTACACACTACATAATTTCTCTTCTTGACCCAAATCTCTATTACCACATACTCCATATTCAACCCTTTTCCTATCACTTTATATGGAATACCATATTTTATAAAGATTATACATCCACCCCATTTCCTTTTTCCCTATCCTTCCTTACACTTGAATATCCCTTCACCGTTTAAGCCATGATTCCTGAATACAAATCACATCGGGTTTAATTTCCAACTTATTTATATACTGCAGGTTCACCCTTCTTAAACTATAATCACACTCAAAATTACATTAAACAATTAAAAGAGAAAACATAAACCCACATCCTGGGGTTCAAAAATCGGAGTCTATTCAAAATATAAATGAAACCTGGAAATAAAGTTTTAGGATTTTGCAGGTGCGATTAACTGAAAAGGGTTTAATAATTGATCAGTTTGTGACGCGTGTTGGCACAGTCATTGACCAGGAAAATAACAATGAAAAGGTTGCCGACCCATGCTCTAAAGGAAAGTGTAAAACTCTTGTTACTGCTCACTAAATTTGTCAACATTTTTAATATCTTTTTAGCTTTTTGCATTTGACTTAAATGGTGGAACAAAATGACTCTTTAAAAGTACAAATACTCCATGTAGTTTGTCAATTAATATGAGCTCATAAAAACGGCATGTATAATTATATAAGAATGAGAGAAATATTGTTTTAAGTTGTTTAAAATGAAGCATAGCACGTCACACTGCAGGAGATTCAACTCTCCATTTAATTGTTTTATTTTCATGATTCACAAAACGCGATGACGTTTCAGTAGAAACCCCGCCCACTAACGTCGCTGCGTGTGTACGTGCGCGCGAGTGTGTTTGTGGGTTGATCAGAGTTGAAGTGCACGCGTTGAGCGACGGTTATGAGTCCGTTTCTGTTTCCTTCTGGATCTGATTCTGATGAATATGTGAGATTAACGGCTATTAACGGGACTGACTGTCGGTCTCCAGTTCCGATCGAGTCTTCATGATCAAAGAATCCGCGGAGTGAGTAACTTTAATAAATAAACACAAACACACATTACAACACAAACTACGTTTCCATCCAAAGATTGTTTGCGAAAAACTTTTAGCGCATCAAAATAAAGATGTAATTATTGCAAATTAGCAAATTATCAATAAAATTTCATAAGTGTCAATATAATATTTTTCCGTTTAACTCTAGCACATAAAGTCTGTCGATACTTCAAATATCGTGAAAAACTGGTTTGGAAACACTTTGTCGAGAAAACTGGCATTAACGCAAAAATATAGAGTCACATGACAGAATTTACCGCAATCATTAGCCTGTGTTAATCAAGACAACAAGGTATACATCCTTGAACACAGTTTATTGTATGTGATTATGGATTGATCTGAACAGCAAACATGACACTTCCAGGAGTGCCAATTAACCCTATAACCCTAACATAACCCTAACCCTAAAACTCTATAACCCTAACCTAACCCTATAACTCTAACCCTACTTAACCTAACCCTTTAACCCTAACCTACCCTAAAACCCTAACCCTATAACTCTAGAACCCAAACATGACACTTCCAGGAGTGCCAACACAAATATCTCGTATCATGCACCTGTCATCGACAAGTACAAGGAGAACAAATGAATGGCCACTGTTTGTGATTCATTTAATCACATCTGTTTATTTATTAAAGTTGCTTTTCCACACCATTCAAAGTAATAGAATTAGCCTATAATACAAAACACATATCATTTCTGTGCACAAAGATGTTTTAAATTAAAACAAATACACGATACTAGCAGAAAAACATCAGTGTGCTTTTCTGGAACACTAACATATAGCCCAATTATATTAAATTATTGTTTAGCTTAGTTTTGAAAAAAATGCCGGCAATATTCCCTGTATTAAATTAATTACCAAACGAAAAAAGCATTAAATTAAAAAAATCAATTACCAAACGAAATATATATATATATATATATATATATATATATATATATATATTTTAGACCTATATATGCCTTTTCTTTACACAAACTTAAATTAGCTTTACCCTGTTCTGTAGATGAAACAAGTCGTCTGAATGACATTCTCAGAATGTTCTAGACTTTTATCAAGACTATAAACTATTAGAACTATTTGTCTAATGCTGATTTCACTTTCAGAAAACGAGTATTTGAACATTTTAAAACATTTAAATATTTTAAATCTAACCCTCTTGACCTTGGGTTGCATTAGCTGAGCTTCTTCAGAAAATATAAAATGCATTATGACGCTAAAATTAATTTTAGATGACAATCAAGTTCAGTTGGTTGTTAAAAGTTGCTGGACAAATATGCGGGACATAATGCAGTTGTGATGGCGATGCTTTAGATCAGATGATTGTTCAAAATATCCTATTGAATATCAGGAATGTATCATATATGTAAACCCTGATATTACACAGCATCAATGTTTCTTTAATATCTGTGCACACAGTATATACACGTCGATGGATGATCCTTATACTGAGACTGAGAGTTTCCCCATTACTTGGTGCAGGTTGCCAACTTGAACAGGGCCATGATGATTCACTTTCGGGTCAGAACCGGTGTCAACCTGCGATAGACGCAACATCAGGACCAATATTTCAGTCCTATCAGAAGGGCAACTGCTCCCTTTTGATTGCATTTATTTGTGGAATTAAAATGACAGTTAGTGATAAACACACATTTCTATATGGAAATCGCTCGGGGGCAGATTTCTTTTGCGAAAAACCAAAACGTATGCAACAAACTGTTTTTTTTTAAGCATGATGTTGTCACGCACACCATTTTTATCGATAAAAGGCCATTTGAATGGAAACAGGCAGAAGACGGCAAACCTTTTTTTATGCATTTTCACTTTGTCGATAACAAAATAGTGTGAAAAGTGGAAGGAAACTAGACTACAGACGTATTTCTACAGACACTCACACACTAAACACTACACAAACACTCACAGACTGACACACACAGTCGTACACACACACACACTCACAGACTACACACACACAGAAACACACACACACTTTTTTAATAGATAAACACTTCATTGACATATTAACTAATACTCAAACAGCAGATGATTCGTAAAATAAACTCCTGTAGGTGTTGTTTGTTTGTTTGTTTGTTTATTTAGTATCTTTATGTTGAGTTTGGAGGAGATTGTTATTTGTCCTTTTGATACAGTTACAGTAAATTCCTGCTTTCTGTTTCAGTTTGAATCTTTAGGAATTTAATGGGTTTTTCCCTCATCTGTGTGTTTATGATTGTTACTAACATGTGACTCAGTTTTACTCTTTGCTGTAAACATCTCAACTGTGTGTCAGTGTTCGACAATAGCAGAAATAAAGGTGTTTTACTGGAGATCAGTGGATGTATTTCTGCTGTTGTGATTGACCAGACTATCAGATCGGTTCTTATTGAGTTCACTGGAGATGTTGTTTGGTGTTGAGCTTTAAATTGGCTGAAGTTTGAAGGACATTAAATGACATCTCATCACATCATGAAAGATGGGAGACAAAACTGATGATCACCTTTTACCGTCAAGTGTTTCTTGCTGCAGTGTTTTAATGAATATATGTATTTTAGTTTTGATGGTTTTACACTGCAGAGAATTGCTCATACATTTGAAGTTGGAAGTTTACATACACTTAGGTTGAATTCATTAAAGAGCATATTATGCTAATTTACAGGATTGTGATTTTATTTTGGGTGTCTACTAGAATACATTTACATGCATTAATGTTCAAAAAACACATAATTTTTCTCATACTGTACATTTCTGCTAAACCTATTTTCATCCTCTGGCTCAAATGCTCTGAATTACCTCCTGTCTCTTTAAAGCCCCCCTTTCCGAAAAGCCCAGTTGGCTTTGATTGGTCAGCTGGCCTAGTCTGTTGTGATTGGTCAACCACGTAGAGCGTGTGTCGGAAATGTAACGCCCCTTACCATAACCGATTTTCAGGCTTCCTGAGCAGCTGTAAACACTATTGTAACTATGGTAACCGTGGCGTTGGTTTTTGCCATACCAGTTTGAGTCCGATAATGAAAGTTTGGAAGAACAAGCTGATCGACCCGAATCACCTTCGCAAGCACGGTAAGTTTTAATTTAGTAGCTTTCTTACAAGTACACTGTTGATTATTGTGAACTTAACAAAGCTTCAAGTAAAAGACACGTAGAGCATCTAAGTTAGTCATCTTGTGCTGGAATGGGTGTAGCTGAACTTTTGTTGTCAGAGATATGAACGGAGAACAGAGGCTTACTCCCGGTTAGTGAGCAAGTTAGCCATGGACTACCGATAGCGGCCGTAACATTACAGCTTGTAATTATCAGTAACCACTGCTACTTCAATTCACCTGCCTTTGGAAGTCCAAACAAAGAGGTTTTTCTTTTGCAGTGAAGAAAACAGCATCTTCTCGACATGGTGACAACACTAACCCAACTCATCCTGGCCTCGGCTATAACTACGTTTGTTTGAGTGTGGGCCAAAGTAGCCCTTAGGCGGGCATTATGTAAATGTGTTACATAGTGATGAAGATTCTTTACTACAATCCAGCCATTTTTTGTAGCTCTTGAGCAATGTTGTCTGTGGGAGAGAATAACTCCCTTTTGCGTGGACTTCGTGCTTTGTAACTTTGCAGACCTTTTACATGCACAAACAGCTATATTACACACTAAAGGAAAGGTAAAATCCCAAAAAGCATAATAGGGCCTCTTTAAAACTCATTTTTTAACCACTCCACAGATTTCATATTAGCAAACTATAGGTTTGGCAAGTCGTTTAGGACATCTACTTTGTGCATGACACGAGTAATTTTTCCAACAATTGTTTACATACAGATTGTTTCACTTTTAATTGACTATATCACAATTCCAGTGGGTCAGAAGTTTACATACACTAAGTTAACTGTGACTTTAAGCAGCTTGGAAAATTCCAGAAAATGTTGTCAAGCCTTTAGGCAATTAGCCAATTAACTTCTGATAGGAGGTGTAGTGAATTGGAGGTGTACCTGTGGATGTATTTTAAGGCCTACCTTCAAACTCAGTGCCTCTTTGCTTGACATCATGGGAAAATCAAAAGAAATCAGCCAAGACCTCAGAAAAAAAAAAAACTGTGGACCTCCACAAGTCTGGTTCATCCTTGGGAGCAATTTCCAAACACCTGAAGGTACCACGATCATCTGTACAAACAATAGTACGCAAGTATAAACACCATGTGACCACACAGCCATCATACTGCTCAGGAAGGAGATGCATTCTGTCTCCTAGAGATGAACGTAGTTTGGTGTGAAAAGTGCAAATCAATCCCAGAACAACAGCAAAGAACCTTGTGAAGATGCTGGAGGAAACAGGTAGACAAGTATCTATATCCACAGTAAAACGAGTCCTATATGGACATAACCTGAAAGGCTGCTCAGCAAGGAAGAAGCCACTGCTCCAAAACCGCCATAAAAAAACCAGACTACAGTTTGCAAGTGCACATGGGGACAATTATCTGTCCTCTGGTCTGATGAAACAAAACTGTTTGGCCATAATGACCATCGTTATGTTTGGAGGTAAAAGGGTGAGGCTTGCAAGCCGAAGAACACCATCCCAACCGTGAAGCATGGGGGTGGCAGCATCATGTTGTGGGGGTGCTTTGCTGCAGGAGGGACTGGTGCACTTCACAAAATAGATGGCATCATGAGGAAGGAAAATTATGTGGATATATTGAAGCAACATCTCAAGACATCAGCCAGGAAGTTAAAGCTCGGTCGCACATGGGTCTTCCAAATGGACAATGACCCCAAGCATACCTCCAAAGTTGTGGCAAAATGGCTTAAGGACAACAAAGTCAAGGTATTGGAGTGGCCATCACAAAGCCCTGACCTCAATCCGAGGAGGCCTACAAACCTGACTCAGTTACGCCAGTTCTGTCTGGAGGAATGGGACAAAATTCCAGCAACTTATTGTGAGAAGCTTGTGGAAGGATACCCAAAACATTTGACCCAAGTTAAACAATTTAAAGGCAATGCTACCAAATACTAACAAAGTGTATGTAAACGTCTGACCCACTGGGAATGTGATGAAAGAAATAAAAGCTGAAATAAATCATTCTCTCTACTATTATTCTGACATTTCACATTCTTAAAATAAAGTAGTGATCCTAACTGACCTAAGACAGGGAATGTTTTCTATGATTAAATGTCAGGAATTGTGAAAAACTGAGTTTAAATGTATTTGGCTAAAGTGTATGTAAACTTCTGACTTCAACTGTATGTAAAGTTCTTATGGAGCAGGTTGAAACAGGTTCTAGTGGGTTGCAGTTATTTTCTGCTTGTGTTCCTCACAGATCTTTTGAGCTGCAGAATGAGTAACACACTGTCCTGCAGAACAAATCCTCTCCATTACAAATATTCTTTAACTAGTTTCATTCTGAGTTAACTGCGTCTTTCACATGTCATGAACTTATCTGTCCCTCCAGAAACCCACAAACACACTCTCTCACACATACACTCTCTCTCTCTCTCTCTCTCTCTCTCTCACACACACACACACTTCTGAAGATAACAGTATGACTGCATGTCTGTATACGCCCTGATAACAGTCAGTCTGCATGTTTTTGTCAGCAGTGTTTGTGTCATGTTGTTCTGAACAAGATGGACAGGAAAAAGAAAGTTCAGAAGATGAGTGTTAAAATTGTGTTTGAGGAGATTGAGTAACACACTGTCCTGCAGAACAAATCCTCTCCATTACAGATATTCTTTAACTAGTTTCATTCTGAGTTAACTGCGTCTTTCACAAGTCATTAACTAATCTGTCCCTCCAGAAACCCACAAACACAACATTAAATCATGTCAGTGTTTAATCTAGCACATGCTTTTGTAGTGTGTAATGTGACCACAGACTCGTTTCACCTCTCGCTGCAGCTTACATTGTGTTATGAACTATTGTACAGATGTTGTGCGGTATTATGTTGTAGTATTGTGGGTGTTTTTCATTGGATGATGATGATGGTGTTGTGTTGTTATTGGACTGGCTATTGTGAGTCCCTGAAGAATGTGAGCTGTAAACGATCTTTGTGTCCTTCATTAAGACACTAACACTGCATTTAAACTGTATGGCTTAATGCACAGTTCTTTTGACCATATCCAATTTTCTTTTCCCCCAACTGTTTACATTCACATAAGACATAAGGACTGTTTACATTTTACATTAATTAGCCATAAAGACACTCTAGGCTGTCAGTCAGCATTATTCAGCAGTTTTTAGCATTGTTCTAGTCTTAATAAGTGATTAATATGAACAGCAAAGATTAAACCCTTATTTTCTTTCTTTTTTTTTTATATATTAAATTTTTTTTGATTGATTCCTATATTAACACATACAAGCAAGAACATATACAAACAGAATCAATACTTAACCCCCTCTATTAC
Organism: Myxocyprinus asiaticus; assembly: GCF_019703515.2. Taxonomy (NCBI): domain Eukaryota; kingdom Metazoa; phylum Chordata; class Actinopteri; order Cypriniformes; family Catostomidae; genus Myxocyprinus; species Myxocyprinus asiaticus. The sequence continues at coordinate 52,085 of NC_059381.1, read as the reverse complement.
TACCCCCCCCTCCCAATCCCCGACCCTACCCAAAACAACATCCCAGTGGTCCCACATAATTATAGACACACAAAAACAAATATTAAAAAATATAATAATGAATCAAATATAATTCACACACATAACCTCTACATCTCTCTCTCCACTGTCCCTCCCCGAGAGCCCTCCAAAAATGCCAAATATTTGCCCCACTTTCCCATAAACAAGTCCAAATTACCCTATCCTCTAGATACCCCTTCTTCAAACACTGCCACCCTCCCCATCTCTGTACACCACTCTAGAAATGATGGCACTCCGTTGGACTTCCAACCCCTTAAAATGACTTGTCTGCCAATCATAACACTTGTTAAAACCAAATGTTTTGTAAATTTGTTCCCCAAATTTATGACAGCTCCGTCGCCCAAAATACAAAGTCTGGGGCAAAGCAAAACTTGAGTGCCCAAAACGTCAAACAAATAGCTCTGCACCTTCATCCAAAAAATCTTGAATCTTAACACACCCCCAAATGGCACGAGTTGTGTCTCCAACTTCTGATTGACAACGCCAGCAGTTGGGTGTGTCTTTAAGACCAAACCTATATAATCTAGAGGGGGGTCCAGTAAAATCTATGTAGAATCTTAAATTGCATAAGGAGAACCCTTGCATCTCTAGATGCAGACTTGACATTTTTTAGAATCTTAGTCCACACTTCCTCCTCCAATACCAAATTCAAATATTTTTCCCATAATCTCCTGATAGAAGTTAAAGCTCCGTCCCCCAGACTCTGAATTAGCAGGGAGTAATACACTGATGCCTCATGACCTTTTCCAAAAGCAGTAATCACCTCTCCCAAAGCATCTGCTGCTTTAAGGGGGTGTGTGCTACTCCCAAAAATAGTACAGAGCAGGTGGCGCAGCTATAAGTACATATAAAACTGAGATCTGGGAATCCCAAAATGATGACCCAGATTCTCAAAAGATCTCAACACTCCACTCTCATATAGGTCACCGAGTGTATTAACCCCCCTCACAATCCACTCTGACCAACAGAAAGGGGACTTATTGATACATAATTTTGGGTTCAGCCATATGCTTGAGGCAACATTTAAATAAATGTCCGAATTAAATACTCTGGCCACTCTTGTCCAAATCATGTGCAAATGTGAAATAACGGGGTATGACTTAACTCCTTCGGTTAGTTTAATAGAAAGGCTTTGCAATGGTGAAATAGGGGCAAGGACTTCCTGTTCAATAGAAAACCAGGGAGGGGCTCTCTCAGGTGGAAGCGACCAATGAGCCAAATGTCTGAGACCGAACGCATAATAATAAAACAAAATCTTGTGTAAGCCTAACCCACCTTTGTCAATCGGCCTATGTAATTTGTTGGAATGTAGTCTGGGATGTTTACCATTCCAAATGAAGGACTTTGCAATTCTATCAAATTGCTTAAAATAAGAGAGAGGGACATCTACAGGGAGAGACTGAAGCAGGTAGTTGAATTTTGGAATACTGTTCATTTTAATAACATTAATCTTCCCAATCATCGATAAATGTAATGAAGCCCATCTGTCCACATCGCTCAAACTTTTTAATTAAAGGGTCAAAATTAACTAACTAAATCAGACAAATTTGCTGGGAATAAAATACTCAAATACTTAATGTCCTGTTTGGGCCACTGAAAGGTGCCCGGCTGAAAAGCTGTTACTGGGCAGTACGCTGTCAGAGCCAAAGCTTCGGATTTAGACCAATTAACTTTGTATCCTGAGAACTTGGAAAAGGAATTAATAATTCTGTGGAGGCAAGGTCCGGAGACTGTGATGGCCACTCCAGAACCTTCACCTTTTTCTGCTGTAACCACTGGAGGGACAACTTGGCCTTGTGATTAGGGTCATTGTCATGCTGGAAAGTCCAAGAGCGTCCCATGCGCAGCTTTTATGCAGAAGAATGCAAATTGTCTGCCAGTATTTTCTGATAACACGCTGCATTCATTTTGCCATCAATTTTCACAAGATTCCCTGTGCCTTTAGAGCTCACACACCCCAAAACATCAGTGAGTCACCACCATGCTGCACAGTGGGGATGGTATTCTTTTCACTACAGGCCTTGTTGACCCCTCTCCAAACAGAGCACTTATGGTTGTGACCATAAAGCTCTATTTTGGTCTCGTCACTCCAAAGGCATGTCAAGGTGTTGTCGGGCATATTGTAACCGGGCTTTTTTGTGGCATTGGTGCAGTAAAGGCTTCTTTCTGGCAAATCGACAATGCAGCTCATTTTTGTTCAAGTATCATTATATTGTGCTCCTTGAAACAACCACACTGTCTTTTTCCAGAGCAGCCTGTATTTCTCCTGAGGTTACCTGTGGGTTTTTCTTTGTATCCCGAACAATTCTTCTGGCATTTGTGGCTGAAATCTTTCTTGGTCTACCTGACCTTGGCTTGGTATCAAGAGATCCCTGAATTTTCCACTTCTTAATAAGTGATTGATCAGTATTGACTGGCATTTTCAAGGCTTTGGATATCTTCTTATATCCTTTTCCATCTTTATAAAGTTCCATTACCTTGTTACGCAGGTCTTTTGACAGTTCTTTTCTGCTCCCCATGGCTCAGTATCTAGCCTGCTCTGCATCCACGTGAAAGCTAACAAACTCATTGACTATTTATACACAGACACTAATTGCAATTTAAAAAGCCACAGGTGTGGGAAATTAACCTTTAATTGCCATTTAAACCTGTGTGTGTCACCTTGTGTGTCTGTAACAAGGCCAAACATTCAAAGGTATGTAAACTTTTGATCAGGGCCATTTGGGTGATTTCTGTTAACATTATGATTTAAAAAGGAACCAAACAACTATGTGATAATAAATGGCTTCATATGATCACTATCCTTGAATAAAAGACAGTGTTTTTACATAATCAGTCATATTTTCAAAATCAATGCCAAAGTTTCACAATTTCTGCCAGGGTATGCATACTTTTGAGCACAACTGTATTTTTATATATTTTTATTTATTTACATCATTCACAATGCTTCATGAGATAGGCCTTTCTCACACTTCCGTGTTTCTCACTTCCGGGGGTGGCCCTTGCAGGGTAAACTTACTTCCAGTATCAACAAGGGTTATTGAGGGAGTCACGAGGTTCGGAACTGTGTGCAGAGCTCGCCGTTCACTATGCTAGTTTTAATACTTTTTATGTCATAAACTGGTGAGGTTCCATACACCCTGTTCAATAACTGTTTTAGGAAGACAATATATCAAAAAATTCAAAATTCTCAGGCTCTGGAGACATTAAAAGACACTTATGTGCTCAAGCTGAAACCCCTGAGCAGCAGGCTGCAAGCCAGGGAGCTGATTTGGCCGGAGAAGTGAAGGAAATTCAGCGAGAATTGTTAAACATGTTGGCAATGCTGACAAAGGTCGTTGCTGATTTGGAGGATCTTGCTGTAATAAGTCGATCGATTACTGCCATGGAGACAAAATTCACTGAGGTGGTCGCAAGAGGGGGGATGTCGAGAAACGGATCGATTATCTGGAGTCATCGGAGAGGGAATTATCTGCTAATCCGCTAGCGACTAAGGTGGATTTAGAGCATGTCTGGGAGAAGTTGAAGGATATGGGGAACCGTAGTCGTGGAATAACGTCTGTATTGTTGGAATTCCTGAAGCCGAAGAAGGTCAGGATATGGTGAAATTCCTGGACGGGCTCTTTCCAAGTCTGCTCGACATAACAGGCCATAAGCTGGAAATCGAGCGAGCTCACAGGGATCTGGCTCGGCGATCCACTGAGAGAGACAGGCCCCGATCAATTCTTGCTAAATTTCTGAGGTCATCCGATAAAGATCTCGTGTTATGTGAGGCGAGGAGTAAAGGAAGGCTTTCTTGGAAGAACCATAGCATTTTCTTGTTCCCAGACTTTGCGAATTCGACGAGAGAAACGTGATTGATTCAAGGAATGTAAGAAACTCTTACATCGACGTAAGGTCGCTTTTGCACTGATGTTCCCGGCCAAATTGAGAATAGATGCTAAGGATGACCGTAAAACATTTACATGCCCACAGCAAGCAATGTCCATCATAAAGTCAATGGAGTGAGTTATTTTGTGGTACTCGCGTTGCAGCCAAGTGAACTGACTCACTGAATATTCACTTGACTGTTTGAGGAAACTGAGCGCCTTTTTTGTTTAGAGTTTAGAGGGATGGATGCTAATTGGCGCTGTTAATGCACACGTTTTTCTTTTTTCTGTTTGTTTGATTTCGGGGGGAAGTTCGGGGTTTGATTGTTGCTCTAATGTTGGAATGCGGTCTTTATAATTTTATTTGACACAAAATCTATTTTTTCGAATATGTCAAATGTTAATATGAGTGGATTGTCTCTCTCCACGTGGAATGTGAATGGGTTGGGGCACCCCATAAAAGAAGGAAGGTTATTTCTCTTCTTAATCGTAAGAAATATGATATAGTGTTTCTTCAAGAAACGCATCTTTCCCCACAGGAAGCTGAAAAATTTGGGAAGATATGGGGTGGACATGTTTTCTTTAGTGTTGGCTCAAGTAAGAGCAGGGGAGTCATTACACTGATAAGTAAACATCTACAATTCAAATGTCTCAAACAGATTAAAGATAAATTAGGAAGAGTCAAAATCTGATTTTGGCTAATATTTACACAACGTTGATGATCAGGGCTTTTTTATAGATCTTGAAGGGATGTTGCAAGCCGCTGGCACCCCTCATGATATAATATTGGGAGGAGACTTTAATCTTTTGATGGATTCAGTCCTTGATCACAGTGAAGCAAAAGTGTGTAAGCCCACTAGAGCAACAGTAACGTTTCACAGGATGTGTAAAAATCTTGGTCTTGCAGATATTTGGAGACTTTTGAACCCATCTGGTAGGGACTATACATTTTTTTTCATCAGTCCATAAGATTTATTCTAGAATAGATTTTTTTTTTATATCTAAGTCCCTCATTTCATCTGTCGTTGATTGCTCAATTGGAAATATTTTAGTCTCAGATCACGCTCTGAGTTTAGAGGTGTTGCCACATATGGAGAAAAAGAAATCAATAGTTGGCACTTTAATGTATCACTTTTGCAAAATCCTGAAATACAACTAATGTTAAAGGCTGAAATCAATGTTTATATGGAGACCAACTGCTCCTCAGTATCCTCTGTGGGCGTGGCTTGGGAGGCACTTAAGGCGGTTCTCAGGGGTCGGATCATACAGTATGCCTCATTCACCAAAAAATCCAATGCACAAGAACTCGTGGAGTTGGAAGGAAATAATAAAAGTGCAGAGGCAGAGCTGAAGCACCGAATGTCATCTGATGGCCTCAGAGAATTGACCCGATTGAAATACAGATATAATACTATTTTGCCACGGAAAGTGGAGTTTTGGTTATTCAGGGCAAGACAGTCATACTTTGAGTCGGGGTCAAAGCAGGGAAGCTTTTAGCTAGATATATAAAACAGAGAGAGTCTTTTTCTATCATTCCCTCAGTGAAATCTGCTGGTGGTGAAATATTTACTTCAACCATTGATATTAATAATGCCTTTAAAGAATTCTATATTGATCTTTATAGTTCCACGTCTTCGTCTACAGATGAAGATATTAGGAACTTTGTGGAACCATTAGAACTCCCTAAACTGATGACTGAGCAAAAGAATTCTCTTGATTCTGAGATAAACTTGGAGGAGCTTGACGAGGTAATTAAGTCCCTACCTACTGGCAAGGCTCCGGGGCCAGACGGTTTTGCCGCTGAGTTTTTTAGATCTTATGCTACAGAACTGGCTCCACTTTTGTTAGAAGTTTATACTGAATCATTAAAGAATGGAAAGCTTCCTCCAACCATGACACAATCTCGGATCAGTCTGATTCTTAAAAAGGACAAAGATCCAAGTGAGTGTAAAAGTTCCCGTCCAATTTCCCTGATCCAGCTAGACACTAAAATATTGTCAAAAATTTTGTGAAATATTTCTGTTAAATATTAATTTAAATATTCAGGCTAAAAAACAAAGTTATACAATCAGATTGAAGCAGCAGCTGTGACGTTCAACGGTGTGCAAAAACTATAAACTGACAAGTGATGCCTTTTGTCTCATAATAAAATCAGCTCATCACGTTGGATATTTATTGTCATTTCTCTTCCATCTGGCATCACTTGTTTTATATACTGTATGTTTTACTAACTTTCACACATTAACACCAGATTGGTGTAAGGATCTTTTTCAGCTGTGGTTAGCTAGGTGTTAACCATTGTGTTTGTTCAGTTCACTGGATGGCAGAAGTTTCTGCTCACTCTTTAATTTGTTGTTTTTACACGTCTGGCCACAATTTGTTCTTTGCACTGCAGCCAGTCGACACTTACAAACACAAGTATTTGTCTGGATTTAGTGATGTTGGAATGTAAAGCATCAGAATCATATGATGTTTATTGATTCCCTGAAGTCTCATTAAAGAACCGGTGTAAAGTATACCAGTTTTTGAAGACGTTAGTACCATTTAGTGTACATTTAAGTGATGCACAGAAATTAAAATTATTGGTCTAAATAAAAAAATCTGGTCACACTGGGCTGAAAATGATGAACTTTGTAATAATTGCATTTTAAATGTTAGGGTTAGGGATGCACCAGAACCATTTTTTTTGTAACTACACATTTGATTATAAAATAGATCAGACAAATAAATAAATAACCTAAAAAATTTGTAGCCTATTAAGAAAACCTTTGTTGTTAAATACTTTACTGGATAATGTAGCAGCAAAATGAACCGTGATTCCAGTGAAACTCTTCAGTGAACATGAATCTGTTGGCACATTGTATGTGGAATGGGTTTTTAGTGGATCTCTTTTAGTTGTGATTGGGTGTCACGTTATACAATTTACATATTATTGTAATTTATAATATACTATTATATTATTGTTAATGATCAGAAAAGTAATGTATTATACAATAATACAATTTCAGTTGTAATTTCCTGACTTTAAAACCCTCTGGCTTTTATTTTGGGGGAACAATCCAGGAAGAACTTTGAGTTTGTGTCTGTAGGCGAGTTCACACACGAGCAATGAAAAACGCTCTTTAATTAATGCACTAATGACCATGAGAGCAATCAATTCACATTTGGGATGTGGACTTTTAACATAAACAATGCTTTTTCTCCATGTGAGTTTCTGTTGCTGGATTTTAAAGTAACAGTTTCTGTACAGATTTACTGTCTAGATTTTCAGCCATTTGTATTATTATTTTTTGGCTGAAAACCGAAAGTAGCATTTTTATGCCATTTTAGGCAGAAAATTTGTGTATGCACATTTGATATCTTGCCAAAAGTAGCGTTTTCAGTCATTAAAAATGACAATTCATGACCATTTTTCCAAGGTGTAGCTTACATTTAAAAGTAACCAGCTAACACATATGATACGTTATTCATGCATCCATTATTGAGTGAGGAATGCGGCATTAGTGTTGAGTAAAGGTGAAATGTGTGATTTCTTGTGTTTGCTGAAGGGAGTTTTTCTTATTAATGTGTCTTTTAAAGCTGTTTGTGTGTTTGTCTCTCTTTAGGTGAAGTGTACATGGCTTTGACGGCGTTTGTTACCATGGAGACATCGTCATGTGTGAATGTATCTCATGTGAACAGCGACACGGCATCAGAGAAACAGACGTGTAGTGCCGCCCTGCTGGTTCATCTGTACAACTGTAGAGATGACACGAGTGTTCTGACGTACCCGCCGGGAGAATACATCGCAGAAGAGATCTGCATCAGCGCAGCCAAAGAGTGTGGTGTGTCTCTGTGTGTGTCTCTGTGTGTGTCTCTGTGTGTGTCTCTGTGTGTGTCTCTGTGTCTGTGTGTCCCTGTGTCTGTGTGTCCCTGTGTCTGTGTGTCCCTGTGTCTGTGTGTCCCTGTGTCTGTGTGTCCCTGTGTCTGTGTGTCCCTGTGTCTGTGTGTCCCTGTGTCTGTGTGTCCCTGTGTGTGTCCCTGTGTGTGTCCCTGTGTGTGTCCCTGTGTGTGTCCCTGTGTGTGTCCGTGTGTGTGTCTGTGTGTCCCTGTGTCTGTGTGTCCCTGTGTGTGTGTCCCTGTGTGTGTGTCCCTGTGTGTGTGTCCCTGTGTGTGTGTCCCTGTGTCTGTGTGTGTCACTGTGTGTGTGTGTGTCACTGTGTGTGTGTGTGTGTTTGTGCCTCTGTGTGTGTGTTTGTGTGTGTGCCTCTGTGTGCCTCTGTGTGCCTCTGTGCGTCTGTGTGCGTCTGTGTGTCTCTGTGTGTCTCTGTCTGTGTGTGTGTGTCTCTGTGTGTGTGTGTCTCTCTCTCTGTGTGTCTCTCTCTCTGTGTGTCTCTCTCTCTGTGTGTCTGTGTGTTTGTGCCTCTGTGTGTTTGTGCCTCTGTGTGTGTGTTTGTGTGTGTGCCTCTATGTATGTCACTGTGTGTGTGTGCGTCTGTGTGTGTGTTTGTGTGTGTCTCTCTCTCTGTGTGTGTGTGTCTCTCTCTCTCTGTGTGTGTGTGTGTCTCTCTCTCTGTGTGTGTGTGTCTCTGTCTGTGTGTGTGTGTGTGTGTGTGTCTCTGTCTGTGTGTGTGTGTGTGTGTGTGTGTGTCTCTGTCTGTGTGTGTGTGTGTGTGTGTGTCTCTGTCTGTGTGTGTGTGTGTGTGTGTCTGTCTGTGTGTGTGTGTGTGTGTGTCTGTGTGTGTGTGTGTGTCTCTGTGTGTGTGTGTGTGTGTCTCTGTGTGTGTGTGTGTGTGTCTCTGTGTGTGTGTGTGTGTCTCTGTGTGTGTGTGTGTGTCTCTCTGTGTGTGTGTCTCTCTGTGTGTGTGTCTCTCTGTGTGTGTGTCTCTCTGTGTGCGTCTCTGTGTGTGTGTGTGCGTCTCTGTGTGTGTGTGTGCGTCTCTGTGTGTGTGTGCGCGTCTCTGTGTGTGTGTGCGCGTCTCTGTGTGTGTGTGCGCGTCTCTGTGTGTGTGTGCGCGTCTCTGTGTGTGTGTGTCTTTCTGTGTGTGTGTGTGTGTCTCTCTGTGTGTGTGTGTGTGTGTGTGTGTGTGTGCGCGTCTCTGTGTGCGTCACTGTGTGTGTGTGTGTCTGTGTCTGTGTGTTCATGCCTCTGTGTGTCTGTGTGTTTGTGTGTGTGTGTGTGTGTGTGTGTGTGTGTCTCACTGTGTGTGTTTGTGCCTCTGTGTGTGTATCTGTGTGTTTGTGTGTGTGTATCTGTGTGTTTGTGTGTGTGCCTCTGTGTGTCACTGTGTGTCTGTGTGACTGTGTCTGTTTGTGTGCGCGCATATGTCTGTGTGTTTGTGTGTGTGCGCATGTGGGGCCGGAGAAAATTTTGGCAGGACAAGTAAGAATCTGATGCACTATTTCGACCACGCTAATAGAAAGAACCCTTAGCGTTGAGCAATCCTCTGATGTAAACACATGATAGAAGTGAATAGAAATAGAGGTGGAGTTTGGTTAAAGGAGGGTTGTGATTGACAGGATCAGATCAACATGGTCTTCCACAACTCTATCTAAAATAAGCTTTATTTAAAAACTATAGCAGTCTCTGATATTACCTTATTTATATAACATTGTCTGTCTGTGTGGTTGAGGCAGAGAAAGTGTAATTAAACTATATCATCATGTTTTCACACACACGCACACACAATAGTCTTTGTTCTGGTTTAATTAGTTTAAATGACTTTCACACTGGCAGTTTAGTGTGAAACAGAGCATGGTTCCCATGAAAAATGTTACATGAGCACTGTTTTGCAGACTGGTACTGAACCCAGAGACTATATGTATGAGGTGGTCTGAGCTCGGTTGCAATACAGCGCAACAGTGCCCTCCTATTGGTTCTGGAGGTATTTTCTCCATTGATTTCTTCCATAGACTTTTAATAAAATCCTTCATAAAAGAGTTGTGAGCCATGAACCAAACCAACCAGCTCCGAGGAGAATCACAACATCATGAACTTTGTTTGGAGGCAAAAAAGTATTTGAAAATCAGACATAAAGACAAAGATACAAGACTGTGTACTTACCGTCTTTCATCGGTCACAAACTACAATCCCATGAAGCATTGTGAATGATGTCATTGAATAAAAACCGATGGGAATATATAAAACTATTGATTTTAGGTTGTTGATTATAAGTATTGAAACAATATATCATTCACAGTGCATCATGGGAGTGGGCGGTCACTCCGAGACACGTTTCGTGGGTTTCGTTGGACGTGGTTCTCTGATTGGTGGATCTTTCTCTGCTGCATCATGGGTAATGTAGTTGTTTACCATGAATTCTGCTATCAAACATGATTTTTATACAGTGAAGTTGAGAGCGCAGACTGATGGCTTCAACGGAAGCATATAACGATATCGATGAACAACCTCGTAGCTCATTGTAGGTCTGTCTTTAAACGGTTTATAAGTTATCGTTGAAAATCAGTTCTTACTTCTGGAACCAGATTGTTGCGCTCTATAGAACTGTGGAGTGAGAAAACAACCTATACTCGGGTCCGCACTTGTTCAGAAAGTAAAATAACTTTGCCGATTTAAGAATAGTCGTCTCCTGGATATTAACGTTTGCTGAATTACAGCATGCAACGCACAGAGGCACAAGTGTCGTTCACTAATCCTGTGAGAGGAGACCTTGCTGCTAAACCAGTAATGATGTATTATACATTAATATTTTTGTAGTGTTTTGTATGTATATTTTTTATATTGTTACATATATTAAAATGGACTGATTCACAAGGCAGAAAATACCTGTAAATGTCCGTTTGAACTCTATTATGAGCGTGCGGCGTAATGTGACGTGGTAAAACTTGATCACTCAAAAATTGCATGCACTCTAGATTGCGGTAGTTTAATTGAGTCGTCATTTGTTTCACCCAGCGCTCCATTTTTAACAGAAGTTCATCAAAAAATGAAAAAGTGGCTATATTCACACAGCAGTAGAATACAGTTGTTACAAACACACGCACACACAAACACACACACGCACAAACACATACACACAGTTCAGCTGCATTCTGTAACTTAAATCATCACAACTGAATTATAAGAGTGAGTTCAGTTAACCGGTGCTGTGTGAATGCTGCTGCACTGGACAACAAGATGTGTGTCAAATTACACCATTTAAACACACACTTGCCTCTAGAGGACATTTTCACACCTAGTTCGTTTGAGCACTCCAAACGGTCACAGAGCGGTATAACGTGTATATGTGAACAACCCAAATGATCTCAGACCCACCTAAAAGGTCCCACAAACAAAACCGAACTCTGATCACCTCGGGAGGTTCGTTTGCGGGTCCTTTTGTGGTTTGATTGATTGTTGCTATGTGAAGGCGAAGAGGTACCAGTCCGTTTTGCTTTTGTTATGACATGAGTACCTCAAGGCTTGCCATTCAACTGCATTACATAATCGCCTTATTGAGATTATCAAACTGCGATTATTGTGAACTTTAAATTGCACACATTTTACTGTCCAAATAAGGGAATTTTAAGCAGATATAGAAATACCATGATTAGCATGACCGCGCTGTTATCTGAGCACTCCAAATGAAACCGTCCGCAGTCAGAGCAGCTTCTGAAGAGCATGTGAAGATGAACTGTTTTGAAGTGCTGTGATGCACGTGCCGTTTGCTGAGGTTCACGCCAAACTCCTACGAAAATACAAGCTATTTTGATGGTGAAAGCAAAGCTGTCCGTTTCACTTTAATTTAATGTTTGTGTAATGGCAAATTATTTGGGTTCATTAATATATGCAGTATTAATGACATGCAGGAGGAGACGCCTGATTTATTTCTGTTGAGAAACATATTTTTAAATAGTCATAGAATCTTATTTTGTTTTCCTTCATGAGAAATAAGGGTTTGTGGGTTTAATCGGAGACCCTTAACATAATGTTAAAGTAAAGAATTTAGGGGGAGTCATGTGACGCCACGTGAGGTTCGGACGTGTGAACAGCAAGCTCTGCGCACTTTGCTAGTTTTAATACTATTATTGTCATAAACCGGTGAGATTCGATACACCCTGTTCAATAACTGTTCTAGGAAGACAAAATGTCAAAGAATTCAAAATCCTCAAGCTCTGGAGACATTAAAAGACACTTACGTGCTCAAGCTGATGCCCCTGACAAGGCCGCAGACCAGGGAGCCGATTTGGCTGGAGAAGTGAAGGAAATTCGGCTTGAATTGTTGAACGTGTTGGCAATGCTGACCAAAGTCGTTGCTGACTTGGAGGAGCTTGCTGTAATATGTTGATCGATCACTGCCACGGAGACGAAATTCACTGAGATGATTACAAGAGTGGGGGATGTTGAGAAACGGATCAATTATCTGGAGTCATCGGAGAGGGAATTCACTGCTAACCCGCTAGCGACCAAAGTGGATCTAGAGCATGTCTGGGAGAAGCTGGAGGATATGGAGAATTCCTGAGGGAGCAGGGGGTCAGAATATGGTGGAATTCCTGGACGGGCTCTTTCCGAGTCTGCTTGAAGTTAACAGGCCATAAGCTGGAAATCGAGCGAGCTCGCAGTGTTCCAGCTCGGCGATCCGCTGAGGGAGACAGGCCCCGATCAATTCTGGCCAAATTTCTGAGATCATCCGATAAAGATCTTGTGTTACGTGAGGCGAGGAGTAAAGGAAGGCTTTCTTGGAAGAACCACAGCATTTTCTTGTTCCCAGACTTTGCGAATTTGACGAGAGAAACGTGATCGATTCAAGGAATGCAAGAAACTCTTACATTAACGGAAGGTCACTTTTGCACTGATGTTCCCGGCCAAATTGATAATAGATGATAAGGATGGCCGTAAAACATTCACATGCCTCCAGCAAGAGATGTCCTTCATAAAGTCAATGGAGTGAGTTATTTTGTGGTACGTTGCAGCCGAGTGGACCGACTCACTGAACATTCGTTTGACTGTCTGAGGAACTGAGTGCCTTTTTTGTTCCTTTTTGTGCTGGTTCCACCTAGTGGCTGGAGTTTGTTTTGTGGAATAACACTCCTTCGGGACAGTGTTGTGGATGAATCTGCATGTTCTTTGTGCTTATGCCTCCTATTGGCTGGAGTTTGTTTGTGGAGTATTTCTTGCAAGTCATTGGAGTGATTGGGTCATTTGTTGCACTCATGTAACAGTCGAATGGGCCGGCTCACTGAACATTCGTTTGACTGTCCGAGGAAAATTAGCGGCTTTTTATTTTTATTTATTTATTTTTTGTGCTGGTTCCACCTAGTGGCTGGAGTTTGTTTTGTGGAGAAACACAACTTCGGGACAGTTATGTGGTTGAATCTACACATTCTTTGAGTTTATTCCGCCTATTGGCTGGACTTTGTTTTATAGATTATCTTTTGTTGTGTAATTCTGTCTCACAAAATGTGTATAGAAACACTGGACTTGAGCATTCCGATGGCAAAAGTGTTGCGGGGGCACTCGTAGGCATACATGGACTGTTTGAGTTTAGAGGGATGGACGCCAGTTGGCACTGTCGTGCGCGGGGTTAATGCGCATGTTTTTCTTTTTTCTGTTTGTTTGGTTCTGGGGGAAGTTCGGGGTTTGATTGTTGCTCTAATGTTGGAATGTGATCTTTATAATCTTGCTTTTGACACAATCTATTTTTTCTCATATATCAAAATGTCAAATGTTAATACGAGTGGATTGTCTCTCTCTATGTGGAATGTGAATGGGTTGGGGCACCCCATAAAAAGAAGGAAGGTTATTTCTCTTCTTAAGCGTAAGAAATATGATTAAGTTTTTCTTCAAGAAACGCATCTTTCCCCACAGGAAGCTGAAAAATTTGGGAAGATATGGGGTGGACATGTTTTCTTTAGTGCTGGCTCAAGTAAGAGCAGGGGAGTCATTACACTAAGTAAACATCTACAATTCAAATGTCTCAAACAGATTAAAGATAAATTAGGAAGAGTAATTATTGTTTTAGCAAAAATTCAGGGGCAAAGTCTTATTTTGGCTAATATTTACGCACCTAACGCTGATGATCAGGGCTTTTTTATAGATCTTGAAGGGATGCTGCAAGCCGCTGGCACCCCTCATGATATAATATTGGGAGGAGACTTTAATCTTTTGATGGATTCAGTCCTTGATCATAGTGAAGCAAAAGTGTGTAAGCCCCCTAGAGCAACACTGATGCTTCACAGGATGTGTAAAAATCTTGGTCTTACAGATATTTGGAGACTTTTGAACCCATCTGGTAGGGACTATACATTTTTTTCATCAGTCCATAAGATTTATTCTAGAATAGATTTTTTTTTTTTTTATATCTAAGTCCCACATTTCATCTGTTGTTGATTGCCCAATTGGAAACATCTTAGTCTTAGATCACGCCCTGGTGAGTTTAGAGGTGTTGCCACATATGGAGAAAAAGAAATCATATAGTTGGCACTTTAATGTATTCCTTTTGCAAAATCCTGAATTCCAACAAATGTTAAAGACTGAAATCAATGTTTATATGGAGACCAACTGGTCCTCAGTATCCTCTGTGGGCGTGGCTTGGGAGGTACTTAAGGTGGTTCTCAGGGGCCGGATCATACAGTATGCCTCATTCACCAAAAAATCCAAAGCACAAGAACTCGTGGAGTTGGAAGGGAATAATAAAAGTGCAGAGGCAGAGCTGAAGCACCGAATGTCGTCTGATGGCCTCAGAGAATTGACCCGATTGAAATACAGATATAATGCTATTTTGTCACGGAAAGTGGAGTTTTGGCTATTCAGGGCAAGACAGTCATACTTTGAGTCGGGGGACAAAGCAGGAAAACATTTGGCTAGATATATAAAGCAGAGAGAGTCTCTTTCTACCATTCCCTCAGTGAAATCTGCTGGTGGTGAAATATTTACCTTGGCCATTGATATTAATAATGCCTTTAAAGAATTCTGTCTTGATCTCTATAGTTCCACGTCTTCATCTACTGATGAGGATATTAGAAACTTTGTGGAACCATTAGATCTTCCTAAACTGACGTCTGAGCAAAAGAATTCTCTTGAATCTGAGATAACCTTGGAGGAGCTTGTCGAGGTAATTAAGGCCTTGCCAACAGGCAAGGTTTCGGGGCCAGATGGCTTTGCTGCTGAATTTTTTAGATCTTATGCTACAGAATTGGCTCCACTTTTGCCAGAAGTTTATATGGAATCATTAAAGATTGGAAAGCTCCCGCCAACCAAGACACAAGCCCGGATCAGTCTGATTCTTAAAAAGGACAAAAATCCAAGCGAGTGTAAGAGTTACCGTCCAATTTTCCTGATCTAGTTAGATGTTAAAATATTGTCATTTTGGCTAACCGATTAAAAGGTTATGACGTTTCTTATATATATCAAGTGGGGTTTATTCGGGCCGTAGCTCTTCTGATAACATCAGGCGTCTCATCAATATCATGTGGTCAGTAGCGAATGATCAGACTCCAGTTGCTGCCATTTCACTGGATGCTGAAAAGGCCTTTGATATGGTAGAATGGGATTATCTTTTTAAGATTTTGGAAATACTTTTATTGGTTGGATTAAGTTACTTTATAAACACCCTGTAGCAGCGGTACAAACAAATGGATTAATTTCAGATTATTTTACTCTGGATAGGGGCACTCGGCAGGGTTGCCCTCTTTCCCCTTTATTGTTCTGTCTTGCCCTGGAACCATTAGCAGCCGCGATAAGAAAGGAAGATGATTTTCCAGGGGTGATGGCGGGAGGTGTGGAGCATAAGCTTTTGCTTTACGCAGATGATATTTTATTATTAATCTCCGACCCCACTAGATCTTTGCCTTGCCTCAACAGAATTATTAATTCCTTTTCTAAATTCTCAGGATACAGAGTTAATTGGTCTAAATCCGAAGCTTTGGCTCTGACAGCATACTGCCCAGTAATGGCTTTCCAGCCGTTATTTTATTCCCAGCAAATTTGTCCGATTTAGTTAGTGTTAATTTTGACCCTTTAATAAAAAGTTTTTCGAGCGATGTGGGCAGGTGGGCTTCATTACATTTATCTCAGCTACGTTCAGCTACGATATCAGAAGACTACAAAGGACAGTTCGGACTGCTGAGAGGATTATTGGTTGCCCCCTGCACCCCCTTCAAGAACTATACACTTCCAGAGTGAGGAAAAAGGCTGGAAAAATCACTCTGGACCCCACTCACCCTGCCCACTACCTTTTTGAACTGTTGCCTTCTGGCCGACGCTTCAGAGCTCTGAGCACCAGAACCGTCAGGCACAGGAACAGTTTTTTTCCTCAGGCTATCCATCTCATGAACAGTTAAACTGCCTCATTGAGCAATAACTATGTGCAATACACAGTTTAGTCTTTTTATATTTATCCAACACATCCAACCTCCTCTGCCATTTCATTCCTCTAGGAAAAAAACTTTTGCACTGTACATAACAGATTTGTATTAGATTTGCACTACCCATGTGTATGTGTGTATGTAAGTATGTGTGTCTGTACATATGTGTATAATTATTTTTTATTTTTTATTATTATCTATGTCTTGCTGCTGTTTTTGTATGGTTGTACACTGGAAACTCCTGTCACCAAGACAGATTCCTTGTGTGTGTAAGCATACTTGGCAATAAAGCTCATTCTGATCTGATTCTGATTCTGATCTATGATTGGGAAGGTTAATGTTCTTAAAATGAATTGTATTGCAAAATTCAACTACCTGCAACAATCTCTCCCTGTAGATGAACCCCTCTCTTATTTCAAGCAATTTGATAGCATAGCGAAGTCCTTCATTTGGAATGGTAAACATCCCAGATGACATTTTAATAAATTACATAGACCGATTGATAAAGGTGTGCTAGGCCTACCCAAGATTTTGTTTTATTATTATGTGTTCAGTCTCAGACATTTGGCTTATTGGTCTCTTCCACCTGAGAGACCCCTCCCTGGTTTTGTATTGAACAGGAAGTTCTTGCCCCTATTTCGCCATTGCAAAGCCTTTCTATCAATCTAACCGGAGAAGTTAAGTTACACCCCGTTATCTCGCATTTACACTCAGTATGGACAAAAGTGTCCAGATTGTTTAATTGGGACATTTATTTAAATGTTATCTTGAGCATATGGCTGAACCCAAAAATTATGTTAATTATTTTAATATGTCCCCTTTCTGCTGGTCAGAGTGGATTGTGAGGGGGGTTGCTACACTCGGTGACCTATAAGTGGAGTGTTGAGATCCTTTGAAAATTTGGTTCAGCATTTTGGGATTCCCAGATCTCAGTTCTTTAGGTATTCCCAGCTGCACCACCTGCTCTGTATTGTTTTTGGGAGTAGCATACACCCCCCTAAGACAGCAGATACTCTGGGAGGGGTGATTACTGCTTTTGGAAAAGGTCATGAGGCATCAGTGTATTACTCCCTGCTAATTCAGAGTCTGGGGGACGGAGCTTTAACTTCTATCAAGAGATTATGGGAGAAAGATTTAAACTTGGTACTGGAGGAGGGGGTGTGGGCTAGGATTCTAAAAAAACATCAAGTCTGCATCTAGAGATGCAAGGGTGAACCTTATGCAATTTAAGATTTTACATTGATTCTGTTGGACCCCCTCTAGATTGTATAGGCTTGGTCTTAAAGACACACCACCTGCTAGCGATGCCAATCAGAAGATGGAGACACAACCCATGTCTTCAGAGTTTTATGTGTGACGTATTGGGCACTCGGATTTTGTTTTGTCCCAGACTCTGTGTTTTGGTTGATGGGGCGGTCATCGATATGGGGAATAAACACAAAAAATTGGGTTCTGACCAGTGTAATGATCACCAGGCAAATTATTTTAAGGGGATGGAGGTCGGCTGGAGTGCCCCCATTTCAAGAGTGGTGCACGGAGATGGGGAGGGTGGTGGCTTTTGAGGAAGTGTCATTTAGAAGAGGGGGTAACTTAGATTTGTTTTTTGGGAAATGGGGAACTCTGTGGAGTTTTTGGAGTTTATATACAGTATATATATATATATATATATATATATATATATATATATATATATTTATTATTATAATTATTATTTTTGTTTTTGTTTTGACGGTCAGGGCGGGGTTGGGGATTGGGAAGGGTAATTGTGGGGTTTAAATGTTGATTCTATGTATATATGTTTTTCTTTATTTACTGTATGAATCAATAAAAATTTTTAATTACAAACAAAAAAAAGTAAAGAATTTAGGACAGAAATATATTACTCTTGCATAATATTAATATAATGGATGTATTCAGCACACATACACCTTAAGAAGTGACAATTTATCATCATAATCACAATTATATGTATGCCAATTTATTGTTAGTCAAATGACATACAGTAATCGTGACTGCCATGGGGTCTGAGTTCTGAAGGAATTGTGGTATGAACACCAAAGGGCCTGAGACCACATCAATGTAAAAAGGACCAAAAATGAAAATGGGTCCTCTTACATTGTGAACACCAAAAGCACTGAGGTCATTTGCAGCTGGTTCCCATTTTGGTTCACTTTAACTGAACTGGGTTTGGTTCATTTTAAACAGACTATATGTGAAATCACCCTCTGAGTGTCTGTGTGTGTTTGAGGAATTGATGTCTCTGATCAGACAGAAAACACAAGATCTGTCTTGTTTTATGTTTGCTGTGGCTTCAGTGTTGGTGCTGCTACACTTCTTGTTTCCATTCTTACCACTTCCTGTTTACCCATCTGTGTGTCTGTGTAGGATACTCCCCGATTTACTTCTTCATTTCATTTACTTCCCTTTTAACACTTCACACACACACACACACACACACACACACACGGTCCTCATATGACATCATGTAATGATACTTAAATCAGTTCACTGTGATGCATGTGTGTGTGTTTTGTCAGGTGTGAGTCCCATGTACTGCAGTCTGTTTGGACTGATGAGAGAGAGAGACCGTGTCTGGTGTCCGCCCAATCACATCTTCAAGATTCAACCATCCACCAATGAGGCGCTTCTGTTCAGAATCAGGTACGCTCATGTTACACTTGTGGAGAACTCAAGACTGACTCTCTCTCTCTCAGGCTCCATTTACACTTGGTATTTGATGCGTTTTGGGTGATCTGATCTCAAGCTGACAAGCAAGACACATCACTGTTTACACTTGGTCATTATATGTGTCTCTTTTGAGCACTTCCCCACTTCGAGGGGAAGGTCTCTGACTTCATGACGACAAACATCAAACATTACGTCAATATATAAAGAACAAAAATAGTCATAGAAGAAAAGGGGGAGGGGGGGGTCTGGGTATCTCAGCGAGTATTGATGCTGACTATCACCCCTGGAGTCATGAGTTTGAATCCAGGGTGTGCTGAGTGACTCCAGCCAGGTCTCCTAAGCAACCAAACTGGCCTGGTTGCTAGGGAGGGTAGAGTCACATGGGGTGACCTCCTCGTGGTCACTATAATGTGGTTCTCGCTCTTGGTGGAGTGCGTGGTGAGTTGTGTGTGGATGGCGCGGAGAATAGCGTGAAGCCTCCACATGCACTATGTCTCCACGGTAACGCGCACAACAAGTCACGTGATAAGATGCACGGATTGATGGTCTCAGACGCAGAGGCAACTGAGACTCGTCCTCCGCCGCCCGGATTGAGGTGAGTAACCGTGCCACCAGGAGGACTTGGAGCGCATTGGGAATTGGGCATTCCAAATTGGGGAAAAAAGGGAGAAAAAATAAAAAGAAGAAAAAGAAAGTGCTAAAAATCTGCGCACCATTTCTCTAAATTATACTTGTATTTAATCTAAGCACAAGTGTGAAATTTAGAGCAGAATTGTCAGTTATTTTAGTGGCTTATCTGTATTAACTGAGCTTCAGATGTCAATGAATGTTTATATCAGACACACTGAAGGAGATCCATCACATTCTTGTACATGTATTTGCTTTTTTAAATGTTCTGATTATATGGTAATTTCCTTTTAAAACAAGTTTAAATTTGTTTTAGTGCAGCGGTTGATTGACAGGTGAGTAGGCGGGGCTTCACTGCTGTTTGAACGGATGAGCATTTACACTTCGAGCCCAATGTGCTCACAAGTGTTTTCAAACACCTCTGAATGTACTTTAAGTGGACAAATCTCAAAACAGTTTGGACCCTGTTTACACCTGTCTTTAGTATCGTCTTGTTTCAAACAGAACACCCAAAACACATCTTAATTAAACAGGGCAAAAGAGCATCTCTCTCTCTCTCTCTCCCTCTCTCAGTTCCATTTCAAAGTCCTTCATTAGTATGATTGTATTTACACACAATGTTTCTAAAGCATCAATACAACAACAGCTGACAAGAACACTTGATTATGTTGATGAAAGTAGTGTTTGTTTTCTCAAAAATGAATTTTGCTGACACTTATGCGTAACTGACCTGGCCCAGAAACACCTGCATTACATTTCGTTTTGCTGAACTGGAAAACTGTGGCTCGAGGTTTCAGGGTTTGTCAAAGTCTCTCTCTCCGTCTGTCTGTAGGTTTTATTTTCCAGGCTGGTATGGGAGTGGGTCAGACTGTGCCCGCAGGTACGGGGTAACCAAGAGTTCAGAGGCACCTGTGCTCGATGACATCACAATGGCTTACCTGTTTGCACAGGTGAGGAAATACTGTGACTCTGGGTACATTTTGACTCAACCAATGGTGTGAGTTTGGGGCTGGACAATCTGTTTGTCTGACCAATAGTGGTTAGAAGTGTTTAGAAACCTTTTTATTTTATGTAGCACATTTTATACACAATGGAAATTCAAAGTCCTTGACCTGAAGAGAAGTACACATAAAAAAAACTAAAGTCAGGTAAGAATAAATAAATTCAAAATAAGAATGAAAAGAAATAAAAGTTTAATTTTGGTGTATTAAAGTGAATATAAAGAAATGAATAAGAATAACCTGCAGTACGATCAGTGTCGTGCAGAACAGGTAAACAGATGTCGTCTGAGGTGCTGCGCAGTGAACATCTCCTGTGTTTCGACAGCGGTTGCAGAGCGCAAGTAACTTTGTTTCAAGAACTGCGACCTTTTGTAAAAGTCAGTGACAGTTTGAGCCGAAAGGAGGCGTTTTCTCTCTCTGTCTATCCTGTTTTAGGAATGTAGGAGAATGGTAGATGGCTTTGACAAAAATACCCTAATTATTTGTGATATTCCAGTCCTGAAAGTGTCTAGTTTTAGAGTAAGTGTCAGTGCAGAGTGTTTCAACACTGAGCTGAACTGCTGATGTAGAAACTAGAAATGAAATCACAAAGGCAACAGAGCAGTAAGTGAAAGCTTCTGAACAGTAGCAAAGCAGGAGTGATCTTCTTTGTTATTTTACTGTAGAAATCAATGAAAGTGTTTGTGTCTCTCCATGTGTCTGTCTGTCTGTTAGTGGCGGTGTGATTTTCTGAGCGGTGCTGTGAGTGTTCCAGTCAGTCTGGAGTTTCAGGAAGAGTGTCTTGGATTGGCTGTTCTTGATATGATGCGACTGGCCAAAGAGAAAAGCAGGTCACCTGTTGACATCTGCAACCACAACAGGTGAGACATCAATCATGACCTTTGACCTGCTGAGGTGATCATGCGCTGTTGAGGTTTGATCTGTTCATGACACAGTCTGTTGTTGATTTGCAGTTATAAGGATTTCCTCCCTCAAAACATGCGTGCTCACATTCAGAAGCAGCACTTTGTGACCCGGAAGAGGATCCGTTTCCGCTTCAGGAAGTTCATCGAGCAGTTTGGTGCCTGTCGAGCCGCACCATCAGACCTGAAGCTCAAATATGTGGTCAGTCTAGAGACGCTGCAGTCCGCTTTCTACACCGAACGATTCCACGTCAACGAACCGTCTGCAGGAAATGTCACCATCATCGTCAGTGGCAACCACGGCATCCGATGGTCCCGAGGGAAAGAGGCGAGCGATGGAGAGGTACTGCAACGTTTCTGAGATTTGTTATATTTATCAGACACAGTTCCTGTTGTGAGACAGTGGAGGAAGCTGTTGTGTTTGTTTGCTTTACTGCATTACATCTTTTCGCTCTCTTCAGGATCTGCAGGTTTACTGTGATTTCTCTGATGTCATTGATATCAGTATAAAGCAGGGCACTAAAGACGGATCAATTGAGAACCGAATTGTCTCCATAAACAGACAAGACAGTCAAACACTGGTACAACACACACACTTCCTCACACACACACACATTGATAGAGTAAATCATCATAGTTTTGGTCTGTTCTCAATAGATATTTTTCCTGAAATGTTTTCTGTCTGTCAGGAGTTAGAGTTTCATTCTCTGTCAGAAGCGTTGTCGTTCGTCTCTTTGATTGACGGCTACTACAGACTCACTACAGATGCACATCATTATCTGTGTAAGGAGGTGGCACCACCTAGACTGCTGGAGGCCATTCACATCAACTGTCACGGTCCAGTGTCGTGAGTTCGCCCTTACATACATACATACACACACGTGTATATACACATGAAAGTCTTTGTGAATAAATAAATGCACTCTTGTCAGGACGGAGTTTGCCATCAGCCGTTTGCGGCATTGTGAAAATCAGCGAGGCGTTTATATCTTGCGCTGCAGCCCTAAAGATTACGACAAATACTTCCTGTCATTCGCCATTGAGGTGAGTGTTTGTTTTTGTCATTAATTATTATTATTATAATTATTCTATCATATGAGAGATGATGATGAAGGATTAGTGTTTGAGTTTTAACACAATCATGTTTTATTTCTCAATACACAAACACTGGACTAATACAGTATGATTCATCTGTGATGTGTTTGTTGTAGTGTGAAGGTCAGCTGCAGTTCAAACACTGTCTGATCATTCGCTCTCAGTCGGGTGAGTTTGTGCTCAATGGAGCTAAATGCAGTTTTGGGAGTTTGAGTGAATTACTGCAGCGTTACCAGAAGGAGGCGCTCCGCTCCGACACACACGTGTTCCAGTTCAGCTGCTGCTGTCCACCGCGGAGCAAAGGTCAGAGAAATATAAATATATTACCGCTATATGATTATTATATATTAGTATGTGAGAACTGAACTGATGTGTGTGTGTGTGTGTGTGTGTGTGTGTGTGTTTAGATAAATCAAATCTTCTGGTGTGCAGGAATAATCAAACATCAGACGCGAGTCTCGCACCATCTGTATTTAAACACATCAATCAAATGATCTTCCACAAGATCCGTAAAGAAGATCTACAGATTGTAAGTATGAACACACACACACACACAGGGCGGCTCTTTGACCTTATGAATGTTGTTTCCTCCTGACCTCTGACCTACTCCACAACTCTGTACACACAGTATTCTGTCTAATGTATTGTGTATTTCTGTGTATATATATTTTATTCGAGTTTAAGTTGTTTTAATGTTCTGTGTCTGTGGTGTTTCTGTGTGTACTGGAAGTGTGTGTGTGTGTTTGTGCATGTGTGTTGGTGTACGTGTGTTTTTGTGTGTGTGTTTTTGTGTGGGTGAGTGATTTGTACGTGGCAATAAAATCATTTGTCATTCTGATTGTAATCTCAGTGTTTGTAATATGGGCTGATGAGTTTGTGGTGGTGTTGGTGTCAGATGGAGAATTTGGGTCAGGGAACGTTCACTCAAGTGTTTCGTGGCGTTCGGAGAGAAGTGGGAGATTACAGAGAAATCCACAAGATGGACGTTGTGTTGAAAATTCTGGATAAAAGCCAGCACAACTACACAGAGGTATTGTGGGAAAAGACAAACTCCTTCTTTCAGTTTGAACAGTATTTGATCGCTCTCTTTCTCTCTTTCAGTCGTTCTTTGAATCGGCGAGCATGATGAGTCAGTTATCACATAAGCACCTGCTGTTCAATTATGGCATCTGTGTGTGTGCTGATGAACGTGAGTTTCTCTCACACACACACACACACACACACACACACACACACACGCACACACAGAGTTGTCTCATTATTTTAAAATGGTTTTGATTGTGTTTTAAGCATCTGTGTCTCTTGCAGACATCATGGTGCAGGAGTATGTGCGCTTTGGTTCTTTGGACACGTACCTGAGACGAAACCGCAACTCCATCAACATCACGTGGAAGTTGGAGGTGGCCAAACAGCTGGCGTGGGCGCTCCATCACCTGGTGAGAGTCACTCAATGACAAATACAATTTCCAAAGGAGGGAAAATTGATTTGGACTCAATGTACAATCAAAATGTTACTACACCACATGTACAAACACACACACATGCTCTTATAAAGACAACTATATACAACTTTATATAAGAACAGTATAAACAATATAAAATGTTAATTAAAATACAAATAAATAGGCATTAAACTAAAATAACCAGTCTCAAGAACCCTTATTTAATATTCTAATTGCGGTGGGCACAAATGAGGAAAAAAATAAAAGAGATTCAGTTTATTTTATTAGGGGGCAAAAGATGATATTCTTTGTTAACAATATGCAAGGGGTCAGATGTTGTTTTTCTGTTATTTTGGAGAGAGATCTGCAGCAGTTCCACATGTTATTAGTGAAGATTTGCTCTGTGATTGTGCAGGAGGAAAAAAACATGATACACGGAAACGTTTGTGCCAGGAACGTTCTGGTGACCCGAGAAGAAGATCGAAAGACCGGAACGCCCCCGTTCATAAAACTCAGTGACCCGGGCATCAGTATCACTGTCCAACACAGAGAATGTGAGACCTGAGACCAAACCCACTATCATAGTCTCCAAAAGCAGATTAACTCTGAATTCATCTGTTACTGCTGCTGTTTTTCCCCTCAGTCTACAGAAAAGTTTCATTTGAGCAGGAGTATTTAAGACGAGAGGACTTGTCTTATTGGTGCTCTGTAGATCATCTAATACTCTTGTGTTCTGTCTGTAGTTCTGGTTGAACGGATCCCGTGGGTTCCGCCGGAGTGTGTGAGAGACAGTAAGAACTTGAGTTTGGCAACAGATAAGTGGAGTTTTGGAACCACGCTGTGGGAAATTTACTGTGGTGGAGAACATCCACTTGCGGCATACGACTGCTCAAAGGTAAAAGAGTCATTGAAACATCTCTCTCTCTCTGTGTTGTGGCCGTTGTTGACTGTGAGTTAATCATTTTTTGTGTGTTGTGTAGAAACTGTTGTTTTATGAAGACAAACATCAGCTTCCAGCTCCTAAATGGACAGAACTGGCTAATGTGATAAACAGCTGTATGGATTATGAGCCGCTACACCGACCGTCATTCAGAGCGCTTATTAGAGACCTCAACAGTCTCTATACACCAGGTACTACACTACAAACTACACTACACATTACACTATTACACACTACACTACACTACTATACACTACACTACACTACACTACTACACTACAAACTACACTACACACTACAGTGCACCACACTGACCCTCACTGAGAGTTTTGTGTGTTTGTCAGACTATGAGTTGTTGGTGGAGAGTGAGATGGTTCCAAACAGGAATCGAGCTTTGGGTTTTTCTGGAGCATTTGAGAATCAAGAACCAGGTCAGTTTGAGGCCAGACATCTGATTTTCCTCCAGCTACTGGGAAAGGTATGACATCATCATCATCATCATCATCCATTAATTGTTTCACTCATTCATCTGCATCAACACTAGACTAGACCTGGAACTCTTGTGTGTTTGTCTGCAGGGTAATTTTGGTAGTGTGGAGAAATGTCGTTACGACCCGTTGCAGGATAACACCGGTGAGGTTGTTGCAGTGAAGAAGCTGCAGCACAGCAACGCTGAACACCTGCGAGACTTTGAGCGAGAGATCGAGATTCTGCGATCGCTGCAGCATGAGAACATTGTCAAATATAAGGGCGTTTGTTACACTGCAGGTCAGAGATGGTCCGAGCACATGCTGCTCCTTAAACTGTCTTTCCATTCTTTCTCTTTATCTGTCTGTCTCTCTGTCTGTCTGCAGGTCATAAGAACTTGCGGCTGATCATGGAATATTTGCCATTCGGTAGTTTGCGAGATTATCTTTCCAAAAATAAAGAGCGATTTGACCACACGAAACTACTGCTGTATGCCTGTCAGATCTGTAAGGTGCTGAAAACAAGTTTCTACTTATTCAGAGTTCTGTTTGTTTTAAAGATCAAACCATTGATTAGAAAATTAAATCAGTCTTATTTCTGTGTTTGTTTAGGGAATGGACTATCTTGCATCCAAGCGTTACGTCCACAGAGACTTGGCCACACGAAACATTCTAGTGGAGAGTGAATTTCGGGTGAAAATCGGAGACTTTGGGTTGACGAAAGTTCTTCCTCAGGATAAAGAATATTATACCGTTCGTGAACCGGGTGAAAGCCCCATATTCTGGTGAGGAGATTTTCGAATGAACTGACAGCGTGCGAGTCGTTCGAGTTTATATTCAGATGTAGTTTGCAATTTAAAGTTCTGAAAATGTATGTGTCCATTTAAGAGTTATTTTATGTTATTAGCTCAAATAATTCATCATGAAACTTGGCAAAGTATAAACATTATCTATTAAACATTAACAGTATTTATTTATTGTAAGTATTTAGAACTTTTTATTAAAGATGTTTGAATGTTTGTGTGTTGTGATGAAGGTACGCTCCAGAGTCTCTTACGGAGAGTAAGTTCAGCATCTCTTCAGATGTCTGGAGTTTTGGAGTTGTTCTGTACGAACTTTTTACATACAGCGACAAAAACTGCAGCCCTCCAACTGTAAGTGCCTGTCTCTCTCTCTCTCCATCAGACACATGATCATATTGTATGTTGTGATGTGTGTCTGTATATGTGTGTGTTTGTTTCAGGTGTTTATGTATCAAATGGGGGAGGATAAACAGGGTCAGATGATTGTTTATCACTTGATCGATCTGCTCAAACGAAACTATCGTCTGCCACCTCCAGACGAGTGTCCTGCTGAGGTAAATACATTAACACCCCTTGACCCCTAACCCTAACTCATGAAGGTGGTGCTGCGGTCAGACCAGTGGAATCTAACAACTCTTTTATGTGTCGTGTCTCACTCAGATTCATGCGTTGATGTCAGAATGTTGGGCGACAGAGCCGAGCGAGCGGCCCACGTTCAAAACTCTCGCTCAGAGAATCGACACGATCCAGGACCGCAACAACGGATGCTATGATCATCAACACGCCTGCAGCAGAGCGTCTCCGATCAGAAGCACCAACATTCAAAAGAACACCAACATCTGCTGATGCTTCACATCGCTGTGTCACCTGACACACGCATCAATGTTTAAAACGGGAAAATTCCTTGGGGATGAGAACATTAAAAACCAGAAATATTTGAAGGCTTTTCTTTGTTTCTTCTTGAGTATTCTGGCATGTCGTGTTTTCCACTACAGGATCTGCAGCACTTTCCTCTCAAGATCCTCATATACGAGGAAGATCTCCTCTGTTCTGCTCTGTTCAGTTTTGTGCTGGTAAACAGCCACTGGTGCACATGTGGACTGATGTGAGAAGTTCAAGAAGCACAACTTCTGTCTGTGTTTTTAGATTTTATGTCTCATTTTTCATCTTCAGTGTGATGATCTGATCAGACTGTACAAACCCATTTACACAACAGCAGGTTTTACACGTGCATCAAATAAAACTACAACTGTTACCAACAGTAATGGCTTCAAACGTCCTGCAGGTTGACATGCTGTACTCCATATAAAACTCTTTTCATAGTTGTACATTACACATGCTGTTATTACGTGCTCATATTAAGAGACTAGTATGAGACTTACACAGAATTATTTGTAGTTTTAAACATTCATATGTCTCATTGCAGGACTATTTAATTGAACTGCAAAGAAACTAAAAGCGGATGATGAAATGATAAACTTGTTACAACATTTCAGGTCATGAAGATCATCATCCTGCGCACAGGTCAGACTCAAAGCTTCTTGTTTTTTGTGGTGTTTTGGAGCGACAGCTGCACACCCGATGACTGGATGGTCAGATTTCAAACCTTTTTTGTTGTTGTGTCTGCGACTGATCTAGTGCTTCTTATTGCAGAGTTTAAACTTTAAACAAGGGCAATAAGCTTCTGCCTTGTAGTGTGCACTAGGGTTAAAATATACACTTTCCATTATACATAATTTTAACCTAAAATATTGATGCTTTAAATTAATGTCCATGTTATTCATCAGCAGCCTAAATATGCATCTGCAAATGTAACATAAGAACATTGTGTTTGATATTTAGACAGTATTTTTTGAAGTGCCTTTCCTCATCAAGTTGCATTGTTGCTTAGCAACCGTGTCTGACGTTTCCTACATTAACTTAAAACTTTCCTTGGATGTTAAATGAAAGACTGCATCAGTTTAATTCAACTTCCTGTTTGCTTATTTTTGTTTGTGGTTTAGCTCTATTTAGTGTTGCTGATTGTTTTTGTTTTTTTTATTAAAATTATTTTTTAAATAGTAAATCACCATTACGGTGATAAGTGTTCTCTTTAGTTGGGCACTTGAACATGTTTTATATTAAAGTTTTTCCTGGAAGTGCAAACTTCACAACTTTTGTACACATATGAAAAATAAACTCAAACTTATAATAATCGAACATGGCAACACTGTTTTCAGGCCATTTCAAACATCATCTTGAGAGATATTGAGACATTACATTTGTTGCCCAATAAACATTTTATTTGCACTTAATTTACACCAAAAGCTGTAAAACTGATTCAGTTGTTGTGACGTGCTTTTTTGTTCTCTCACTTTTTCCCTCTTCTTGCTGTCCCTCCCTCTTTGCTGCAGTAGACTCGTTTAATAAGCAAATAGCAAATCATCAAAAGAGGTGAAAATATGAACATTTACAATAAAAAAAGATTCAATGGCCCAGTTATTAAGATCTAGAAGAATCGGATGTCACGTGACGGCATGCAAGGAGCAGACGTGTGAACGACGAGCTCTGCGCACTTTGCTAAATTTTCAATTATTTTCATGTTTTAATCTGGTGAATTTGATACACCCAGTTACACATTTGCTCTTTGATGCAAAACATGGCAAAGAAGTCAAAATCCTCGGGCTCTGGAGACATTAAAAGACACTTACGTGTTCAGGATGAAAGCCCCGACAGGCCTACAGACCGGGGACTCGATTTGGATGGTGCGGCGGGAGAGGAGATCCAGCATCAGTTGTCCAACATGTCGGTGATGTTGACGAAGATTCTTGCTGACTTGGAGGATCTCGCTGTAATACGGCGATGGAAATAAAATTTTCTGAGTTAGTCACAAGAGTGACTGGTGTTGAGAGACGAATCGATTTTCTGGAATCTTCGGAGAGGGAATTAACCGCTAATCCGCCCGCGACCAAAGTTGATCTGAAACATCTCCTTGAAAAGCTTGAAGATCTTGAGAATAGAAGCCGCAGGAATAACGTTCGAATTGTTGGAATTCCTGAGCATGAGGAGGGCAGAGATATGGTGAAATTCCTAGACGAGTTTTTCCCGAATCTGCTCAACATAACAGGCCACAAGCTGGAAATCGAGCGAGCTCACAGAGTGCCAGCTCACAGATTTGCTGAGGGAGATAGGCCCAGACCGATTCTGGCCAGATTTCTGAGATCATCCGATAAAGATCTTGTGTTGCGTCAGGCGAGGAGCAAAGGGAAGCTTTCTTGGAAGAACCATAATATTTTCTTGTTCCTGGACTTTGCGAACTCGACGAGAGAAACGCGATCGGTTCAAGGAATGTAAGAAACTCTTACATCAGAAAAAGATCTCGTTTGCTCTAATGTTTCCGGCCAAACTGAGAATAGAAACGAAAACGGTCGCAAAGTATGTACATGTCCAAATCTGGCAATGTCTTTTATAGAATCAATGTCTGAGTAAACCATTGGATGTTTCTCATGTGAGTGGGCCTGACTCATTGTACTTACTCTTGAGGAAGCTGGGCGACATTTTGGGTTTTTTGCGTTGGCTCCGCCGTGCGGCTGGAGCTTGTTTTGTGAATTACACTTTTCCTTAAAGAAACTTTTGCACTGATGAAAGATTACTTTTGCATTGAAGTTCCCTGCCAGTTTGAGAGTGGACACTATGGATGACCGCAAAATATCAACATGCTCACACAAAGGATGTCTTTTATAAAGCTGACGGATTATGTAAGTCATGGTATATATGTTTATATGGCCTCCGATTGGAATGACTCGACCATCCGGGGAACCGGGATGCTGGTTTTGTTTCTTTTTGTGTTGGTTCCGCCTAGCAGCTGGAGCTTGTTCTATTGAATAACACTCTTTTGGATCAGCTGTGGATTAATCTGTTCGTTCTTCGTGCTTATTCCTCCTGCTGGCAATAGTTTGTTTTGTTGAGTTTTTTTACGGGACATTGGAATGATTACTACATCCGCTGAACTCATAACAGCCGGCTCACTGAACATTCGTTTGTCTGTCCGAGGAATCTGAACGGTTTTATATCAGCTGGAATTTGTTTTGTGGAAGATCACACCTTTGAGACAGTTTTGTGAATGAATCTACACATTCACACTTTTTTTGGACTCAAGATGGCGCCGAGTATGGCTGCTGCGTTGCGAGCTCCGACACAACATAGTAGTGTTTTGTTTGTTTTGTTCACAATTCTTATGTTTTTTGTCTTGGATGTTGTCTGCCTTATTGTCTACGACAGACAAACACTTTTGGACATTGGTTCAGCAATCTCACACCGTAAACCGGACTTCACATTCCTCAATACCGACCCGCTGTTTACAAACACGCAAGCGGAGCCATTTGTCTGGGCAGCACGGCCGCGGAAACACAGGAGGAAAAGGGGAAACAGAGCCTGCGTTCTCATCAGAGTAAGACGCCGCGCAAATCGACCCCTGCTACCCACTATTCTACTGGCAAATTTTCAGTCTCTGGATAACAAGCTCTGCGAGCTGAAAGCACGGATCTCTTTCCAACGAGATACAAGGGACTGCTGCATTATCTGCCTTAGGGAAACTTGGATGTCTGCGGAGATTCCAGACTCAGCCATTGAACCCGCGGGGTTCTCTGTGCACCGAGCGGACAGAGCGAAAGACCTCTCAGGTAAAAGCAGAGGAGGTGGTGTATGTTTTATGATCAACAAATCCTGGTGTGATCAGAGGAATGTACATTCTGTCAAGTCTTTCTGCTCTCCTGATCTGGAATTTCTCATGCTTCTGTGTCGACCATTCTGGCTACCGAGGGAATTCACAGCGGTCATTATCACAGCTGTGTACATTGGGGGAATGCAAGCCGACACAGACCGGGCACTCAAGGAACTGTATGGGATTATAAGTGAGCAGGAAACCGTGCACCCTGAGGCCGCGTTCATTGTGACCGGGGACTTTAACAAAGCCAGTTTAAAATCAGTCGCACCAAAATATCACCAGCACATTAGTTTCAACACACGAGAGGACCGGGTTTTGGACCATTGCTACTCTCCGTTCCGGGATGGCTACAAATCCCTCCCCCGCCCACCATTTGGCAAATCGGACCACTCTTCCATTCTGCTTCTGCCCGCTTACAGGCAGAAATTGAAACAGGAAGCACCCACCCTCAGAACGATCCAGTGCTGGTCGGACCAATCAGATTCTGCGCTACAAGACTGTTTTGATCACACGGACTGGGAGATGTTCCGGTCCGCCTCTGATGACGACATCGAGCTTTACGCTGATAGCGTAATATTTCATCAGAACGTGCGTAGAGGACGTCATTCCGACCAGAACAATACGGATCTATCCGAATCAGAAACCAGGATTAATAGCGATGTTCGCGCAGCACTTAATGTTTGGACCTCCACTTTTAATTCCAGGAACGCGGAAGAGCATAAACAAGCCAGTTATGCCCTCCGAAAAACCATCAGAACCGCAAAACGCCAGTACAGGAGCAAGATTGAAGGACAGTTTAACACCACCAACTCTAGAAGCATGTGGCAGGGAATTAACATCATCACGGACTTTAAAGGGAATAAAAACTCCGCCATGAACACCGCTGCCTCTCTACCGGATGAGCTAAATACTTTTTCTGCTCGTTTCGAGGGAAATAACACCGCCCTCGCGGAGAGAGCTCTTGCGGCTGAAGCTACAGAGGTTAGTTCACTCTCTGTCTCTGTAGCGGATGTAACCCGATCCTTCTGACGGGTGAATATCCGCAAAGCCGCGGGCCCAGACGGCATTCCGGGCCGTGTCATCAGAGCGTGCGCGAACCAGCTGGCTGGTGTTTTTACGGACATTTTCAACCTTTCCCACTCTTTGTCTGTAGTCCCCACATGCTTTAAAACATCCACCATTGTGCCTGTTCCAAAACAATCAAAAATAACTTGCTTAAATGACTGGCATCCTGTTGCTCTGACCCCCATCATCAGCAAATGCTTTGAGAGACTAATCAGAGATTACGTCTGCTCTGTATTGCCTCTCTCTCTTGACCCGCTGCAGTTTGCTTACCGCAACAACCGCTCCACTGATGATGCCATTGCACCTACAATACACACTGCTCTCTCCCACCTGGAAAAAAGAACACTTATGTGAGAATGCTGTTTGTAGACTACAGCTCAGCATTCAACACCATAGTACCCTCCAAGCTAGATGAGAAACTCCGGGCTCTGGGCTTAAACAGCTCGCTGTGCAGCTGGATCCTGGACTTCCTGTCAAGCAAACGCCAGGTGGTTAGAATAGGCAGCAACATCTCCTCATCACTGACCCTCAACACTGGAGCCCCACAGGGCTGTGTTCTCAGCCCACTCCTGTATTCCCTGTACACACATGACTGTGTGGCAACACATAGCTCCAATGCCATCATTAAGTTTGCTGATGACACGACGGTGGTAGGTCTGATCACTGACAATGATGAAACCGCCTACAGAGAGGAGGTGCACACTCTGACACACTGGTGTCAGGAGCACAACCTCTCCCTCAACGTCAGTAAGACAAAGGAGCTTGTGGTGGACTTCAGAAGAAAAGACCAGAAGAGAGAACACAGCCCCATCACCATCAATGGAGCACCGGTGGAGAGAGTCAACAGCTTCAAGTTCCTGGGTGTCCACATCACTGAGGAACTCACATGGTCCATCCACACTGAAGTCGTTGTGAAGAAGGCTCATCAGCGCCTCTTCTTCCTGAGATGGCTGAGGAAGTTTGGAATGAACCGCCACATCCTCACACGGTTCTACACCTGCACTGTAGAGAGCATCCTGACTGGCTGCATCTCCACCTGGTACGGCAATAGCACAGCCCACAACCGCAAAGCACTGCAAAGGGTGGTGCGAACTGCCAGACACATCATCGGAGGTGAGCTTCCCTCCCTCCAGGAAATATATACAAGGCGGTGCCTGAAAAAAGCTCGGAGGATCATCAGAGACTCCAGCCACCCGAGCCATGGGCTGTTCTCACTGCTACCATCAGGCAGGCGGTATCGCAGCATCAGGACCCGCACCAGCCGACTTCATGACAGCTTCTTCCCCCAAGCAATCAGACATCTGAACTCTTGATCTCCCACGATCAAATACATCAGCACTGCACTTTATTACTCTTACTCTTATATCTCACACCGGACTGTCATAAATTATAGTATTATTATTATATTATGTTCTCTCTTAATAACTGACTATCAACCGACAGCCTGAATGTCAATACAGTACAATACTGTACATTCTATATATATATACTTTTTTATATATTTTTAATTTTTATTGAATAATGTGTATCTATATAGTAAAAAAAAAAAAAAAAACAGCGTATTGTATACTGTACAGTGTATGTTATTATTTGTATATTGTTGTGTGTAATTATGTGTATATTAGATGTTTAAATTGTGTTGTGTTAATTTGATGTTATTGTAAATTGGTATATGTCTCATCACTGTCACGACTGCTATGTTGATCGGAACTGCACCCAAGAATTTCACACACCATTGCACTTGTGTATATGGCTGTGTGACAATAAAGTATTTTCTGTTATGTAATTTTGCTTCACAAACTTATGAGGCAAAATTGAGCAATCCGATGGCAAAGTTGTCATGGGGCTCTCGTGGGCGTTCATGGACCTTTTGAGTTTAGAGGGATTGTCGCGGGTTGGCGCTTTCGTGCGCAGGGTTAATGTGCACATTTTTCTTTTTTCTGTTTGTTTTGTTTGGGGAGATGTTCGGGGTTTGATTGTTTCACTAATGGGGAATGTGGTCTGTATAATTTTGTTTTTGACACACAATATATTTTTTCTACTATATCAAAATGTCAAATGTTAATATGAGTATACTATCTCTCTCCACATGGAATGTAAATGGGTTGGGACACCCCATAAAAAGAAGGAAGGTTATTTCTTTTCTTA
Organism: Myxocyprinus asiaticus; assembly: GCF_019703515.2. Classification (NCBI taxonomy): domain Eukaryota; kingdom Metazoa; phylum Chordata; class Actinopteri; order Cypriniformes; family Catostomidae; genus Myxocyprinus; species Myxocyprinus asiaticus. The sequence goes on along the minus strand of NC_059381.1, from coordinate 17,988 downwards.
AATGTAAGAAATATGATAGTGTTTTTTCAAGAAATGCATCTTTCCCCGCAGGAAGCTGAAACATTTGGGAAGATATGGGGTTGACATGTTTTCTTTAGTGCTGGCTCAAGTAAGATCAGGGGAGTCATTACACTGATAAGTAAACATCTAAAATTCAAATGTCTAAAACAGATTAAAGATAAATTAGGAAGAGTCATTATTGTTTTAGCTGAAATTCATGGGCAAAGTCTGATTTTGGCTAATATTTTCGCACCTAACGCTGAAGATCAGGGCTTTTTTTATAGATCTTGAAGGGATGTTGCAAGCCGCTGGCACCCCTCATGATATAATATTGGGAGGAGACTTTAATCTTTTGATGGATTCAGTCCTTGATCACAGTGAAGCAAAAGTGTGTAAACCCCCTAGAGCAACACTGACGCTTCACAGGATGTGTAAAAATCTTGGTCTCACAGATATTTGGAGACTTTTGAACCCATCCGGTAGGGACTATACATTTTTTTCATCAGTCCATAAGATTTATTCTAGAATAGATTTTTTTTTTGATATCCAAATCTCTCATTTCATCTGTTGTTGATTGCTCAATTGGAAACATCTTAGTCTCAGATCACGCCCTGGTGAGTTTAGAGGTGTTGCCACATACGGAGAAAAAGAAATCATATAGTTGGCGCCTTAATGTATCCCTTCTGCAAAATCCTGATTTCCAACAAATTTTAAAGACTGAAATCAATGTTTATATGGAGACCAACTGGTCCTCAGTATCCTCTGTGGGCGTGGCTTGGGAGGCACTTAAGGTGGTTCTTAGGGGCCGAATCATACAGTATGCCTCATTCAGCAAAAAATCCAAAGCACGAGAACTTGTGGAGTTGGAAGGAAATATTAAAAGTGCCGAGGCAGAGCTGAAGCGCCGTATGTCAAATGATGGCTTCAGAGAATTGACCCGATTGAAATACAGATATAATACTATTTTGTCACGGAAAGTGGAGTTTTGGTTATTCAGGGCAAGACAGTCATACTTTGAGTTGGGTGACAAAGCAGGGAAGCTTTTGGCTAAATATATAAAACAGAGTCTTTTTTTTTACCATTCCCTCAGTGAAATCTGCTGGTGGTAAAATATTTACCTCAGCCATTGATATTAATAATGCCTTTAAAGAATTCTATATTGATCTTTATAGTTCCACGCCTTCATCTACTGATGAAGATATTAGAAACTTTGTGGAAACATTAGATCATCCTAAACTGACGATTGAGCAAAAAATTATCTTGATTCTGAGATAGCCTTGGAGGAGCTTGACAAGGTAATTAAGGCCTTGCCAACAGGCAAGGCACCGGGGCCAGATGGTTTTGCCGCAGAATTTTTTAGATCTTATGCTACAGAACTGGCTCCATTTTTGTTAGAAGTTTATACTGAATCATTAAAGAAGGGAAAACTTCCTCCAACCATGACACAAGCCCGGATCAGTCTGATTCTTAAAAAGGACAAAGATCCAAGCGAGTGTAAAAGTTACCGTCCAATCTCCCTGATCCAACTAGATATAAAAATATTGTCAAAAATTTTGGCTAACCAATTACGTTATGACATCTCTTATACATATAGATCAGGTGTGCTTTATTTGGGGCCGTAGCTCTTCTGATAACATAAGGCGTTTCATTAATGTCATGTGGTCAGTGGCGAATGAACAATCTCCGGTCACTGCCATCTCACTTGACACTGAAAAGGCGTTTGATATGGTAGAATGGGATTTATTGGTTGGATTAAGTTACTTTATAAACACCCTGTAGCAGCGGTACAAACAAATGGATTAATTTCAGATTATTTTACTCTGAATAGGGGCACTCGGCAGGGTTGCCCTCTTTCCCCATTATTGTTCTGTCTTGCCCTGGAACCATTAGCAGCCGCGATAAGAAATGAGGATGATTTTCCAGGGGTGACGGCGGGAGGTGTGGCGCATAAGGTTCTGCTTTACACAGATGATATTTTATTACTTGTCTCTGAACCTACTAGATCTATGCCTTGCCTCCACATAATTATTAATTCCTTTTCCAAGCTCTCAGGATACAAAGTCAATTAATCCGAAGCTTTGGCGCTGACAGCATACTGCCCAGAAACAGCTTTCCAGCCGGGCGCCTTCCAGTGGCCCAAACAGGGCATTAAGTATTTGGGGATTTTATTCCCAGCAAATTTGTCTGATTTAGTTAGTTAATTTTGACCCTTTAATAAAAAGGTTTTTGAGTGATGTGGGCAGGTGAGCTTCATTACTTTTATCGATGATTGGGAAGGTTAATGTTATTAAAATGAATTGTATTCCAAAATTCAACTACCTGCTTCAGTCTCTCCCTGTAGATGTCCCCCTCTCTTATTTCAAGCAATTTGATAGCATAGTGAAGTCCTTTATTTGGAATGGTAAGTGCCCCAGGTTAAATTTCAATAAGTTACATAGGCCGATTGACAAATGTGGGCTAGGCCTACCCAAGATTTTGTTTTATTATTATGCGTTCGGTCTTAGACATTTGGCTCATTGGTCGCTTCCACCTGAGAGAGCCCCTCCCTGGTTTTGTATTGAAAAGGAAGTTCTTGCCCCTATCTCGCCACTGCAAAGCCTTTCGATCAAACTAGCCGGAGAGCTTAAGTCGCACCCCATTATTTTGCATTTGCACTTGATATGGACAAAAGTGTCCAGAGTGTTTAATTCAGATATTTATTTAAACGCAGCCTCGAGCATATGGCTGAACCCTAAACTATGTATTAATAAGTCCCCTTTTTGTTGGTCAGATTGGATTGTGAGGGGGGTTAATGCACTTGGTGACCTATATGAGGGTGGAGTATTGAGACCTTTTGAAAATTTGGTTAAACATTTTGGCATTCCCAGATCTCAGTTTTATAAGTATTTACAGCTTCGCCACCTACTCTGTACTATTTTTGGAAGTGGCACGCACCCCCTAAAGCGGCAGGTGCTTTGGGAGAGGTGATTGCTGCTTTTGGAAAAGGACATGAAGCATCAGTGTATTACACCCTACTAATTCAGAGTCTGGGGGATGGAGCCTTGACTTCTCTAGAGATTATGGGAGAAAGATTTACACTTGGTATTGGAGGATGGAGTGTGGACTAAGATTCTTAAAAATGTCAAGTCTGTATATAGAGATGCAAGGGTTTGCCTTATGCAATTTAAGATTTTACATAGATTTTATTGGACCCCCTCTAGATTATATAGGCTTGGTCTTAAAGACACACCCGCTTGCTGGCGATGCCAATCAGAAGTTGGAGACACTACCCATGTCTTTTGGGGGTGTGTTAAGATCCAGGAGTTTTGGTTGAGGGTTCAGAGGTATTTGTGTGATGTTTTGAACACTCAGGTTTTGCTTTGTCCCAGACTCTTTATTTTGGGTGATGGGGCGGTCATGCATTTAGGGGATAATCACATAAAAAATTGGGTTCTGACCAGTCTCATGATTGGCAGGCAAGTAATTTTAAGGGGTTGGAAGTCAAGTGGAGCACCCTCTTTTTCGGAGTGGTGTGTGGAAATGGGGAGGGTAGCTGCATTTGAAGAGGCGTTAAGTAGAAGGCTGGGATTTAGGGACGTATTTGCTAAAAAATGGGGCAAATATTTAGTTTTTTGGGGGAGACTCTCGGGGAGGGGATGTGGAGAGTGTAGTTTAGTTTAATCATGTATGTTTATTTTTATTTTATTTATTTGTGTAATAATAATAATAATAATAATATATATATATATATATATATATATATATATATATATATATATATATTATACACACACACAAATAAGTAAATAACATTTATTTTCAAATCTATCTGCAGATCCTATTATGGAAAATTAATTTTTTTCTAAATTAATAAATGTCATCACATTCTGTGCCAAGATGTGGCAGAAGGGCTTGGGCCTTCCACAACAGGATTATTCTTCGATAGGCAATAAGGGAAGGAAAATAAATGACTCTAGACTGTTTTGCGGTAAGGGACAAGATTTCCTTAGGGATCCCAAAGATGGTTAATGAGATGATGGGGGATTGGTGACACCATTCACCTCATCATTTTAAAGAAGTACTTCCAAAAGAAGCTTCGGACATGTACAAAACGTGAGTTAAAAGGATAGTCCATCCAAAAATGACATTTCTCACATTTACTCACCCTCATGCCATCCCAGATGTGTATGACTTCCTTTCTTCAGCAGAACACATTTGAAAAAAAAATTGAAAAAAATATGACCTCAGAAGGTCCTTATAATGCAAGTGGATGGTAGCACAATTTTTGATGCTCCAAAAAGCACAGACAATCCGCATTAACATCATTCATATGACTCCGGTGGTTAAATTAATGTCTTATAAAGTGATACGATCGCTTTTGGTGTGAAAAAATCAATACTTAAGTACTTTTTTACTATAATCATTTTAACACGTGCTTCAGTTTTTTTTTCCACTTTTCTACTGTTTCAACTGCTTGTATTTTACCGCGCGCACCTGTTTCTCTCATTTTCCTTGTCTTTTTTTCCGCTTGTCTACATCTCACATCTCGACTGCATGCATTCGTTTTCTCTGTTTTACACAGATTATTGCATCAATCTAAAAAATCTGCTGATCAGGAACCACATCAAACCACATCGATCTCAAACCCTTGCCACACAAGAACAACCATAACAACAATAACAACAAACAATTGCGGTAAGTCATGGCATCCGCTCATATTATTGCTTACTGCATTGCATGCCACATGCTTACTATAGCTTCTTCCATCAGCAGTGAGGGATTACATGTGATAAAGGTAAGGAATTAGTTAGGCTGATGTAGAAGGTTAATGAGTTAGAGACACGCATCCGAACGTTAGTGGAGGTCAGTGAGAAAGAGAAGCTGGTAGATACTGTTTCGGATGTGGGTAGTACAGCGAGCAACACAAACACTTTGGTTCCGGCTGTAGAGCCCCCGCAGCAGGGCATTTGGATGACGTCTCGGCAGCATACTCGCTCAGCAAAGCGACATCACTCTCCCGTTCCTGTTAGGGTTTCCAATCGATTCTCCCCACTCAGTGATGCACCCACTGAGAATCATGTTGAAAGAGCCCTAATAACTGGTGATTCTATTGTAAGGAACGTGGAAATAGAGACTCCAGCCACTATTGTTAAATGCATTTCAGGTGCCAGAGCGTCTGATATCAGATCAAATTTACAAGTGCTGGCTAATGCTAAATGTAGATTTTCTAAAATTGTTATTCAGGTCAGCACTAACGGTGTCTGGCTTCACCAGTCAGAGATCACTAGAGATAATGTTAAAGAGGTGTGTGAATTTGCAAAAATGATGTCAGACACTGTAATATGATCTGGCCCCCTCCCTGCTCATTGGGATGATGAGGTTTATAGTTGATTAGTGTCACTGAATGGCTGGATGTCTGAGTGGTGTCTGCAGAATAGCATAGGATTTATAAACAATTGGAAGAGTTTTTGGGGTAGACCTGACCTGCTAAAGAGAGATGGACTCCATCCATCCAGGGAAGGTGCCGCTCTCCTCTCTAGTAATTTGGCTCATAGACTTAATAGTGATAGTATATGACTAACTGTGGCACAGGTCAAGAAGCAGACAAACTGGTTAATCCAAACATTTGCTAGCTGCCTTGAGACATCACACAGGTCACATAAACTGCAACACATAGAGACTGTATCACCAAGATATCATATAGAGACTGTGTCTGTTCCCCAAACTACCAAACACAAACCCCTCACTGAATCATTTAGAAAATAATTTATTAAGGTCAAACTTGGAAAAAAAAAAAAGTAAGATAAACGTCATATAAAGGTAGGGCTACTAAACAGTAGATTTCTTTCAACCAAAGCAATAATTGTAAATTAAATTATTACAGATCATAGTTTGGATGTGCTCTGTTTGACTGAAACCTGGCTTAAACTGGATGAATATATTAGTTTAAATTAATCTACTCCCCCAGTTTATTTTTATAAACAGTAGCCTCGTATGAAGGGTCAAGGAGGAGGCGTTGCTACAATTTACAGTGAAGTTTGTGGTGTTACTCAGAGGACGGGAAATGGGTTTAAGTCTTTTGAACTAATAATACTTAATGTGACACCATCGGATATAAATATATAATCTGTCATATTTTGCCCTTGCTACAGTATATTGATCACCTGGGCCATATTCTGATTTCTAGTAGTAACTGTAGATAGAGCTTTAATTGTTGATGACTTCAACATTCACATAGATAATGAAAATGACACATTGGGAGTAGCATTTATCAATATTCTCAACTCTCTAGGAGTCAGACAAAATGTGACAGGACCAACTCATTGCCATAATCATACACTAGATTGAATTCTGTCATATGGAGTTGATGTTGATACTATATAAATTCTACCACAGAGCATTGACATCTCAGATCATTACCTTGTCTCTTGTTTGCTGTGATCAGCTAATGTCACTCAATCTACACCATGCTATCGTTCAGGTAGAACTATTCTTTCGACCACTAAAGATAGCTTCACTAATAAACTTCCAGATTTATCTCATATACTCAGTAAGCCACAAAGTCTAGGAGAACATGAAGTAATATCAGAAAATATAAATACAGTCTTCTCTAGCACTCTTGATAGTGTCATCCCCCCCTTCGATTAAAGAAAATGTAAGAAAAAAGCCCTGCAACATGGTACAATGATCACACTCATGCTCTCAAGAGAGCAGCTTGGTAAATGGAGCGCAAGTGGAAGAATACAAAATTAGAGGTATTTCAGACAGGCACTAAAAGCTTCCTGGTCAGCATATTTTAGGAAATTCATAAAAAATAACCACAACAATCCTAGGTGTTTACTCAGTACTGTAGCTAAATTGGTTAGGAATAAAGCATCGACTGAACCAGATATTCCATCGCAGCACAAAAATAATGACTTCATGAATTCTTTTACTGATAAAATTGAAATAATCAGAAATTAAATTGAAATTATGCAATCGTCTGTCACAGTACCACAGAAAACAGCATCTCATAACTTTCCTAACGAGCAACTGCAATCCTTCGCTGACATAGGTCGTGAAGAGCTAACAAAACTTATCAAAACATCAAAAGCCACAACATGTATGTTAGATCCAATACCAACTAAGCTCTTAAAAGAGGTATTCCTGTAATCTCAGAAACTCTTCTTAATATTATTAACTCCTCACTATCCTTAGGACATGTCCCAAGAAACTTCAAAATGGCAGTTATCAAACCACTTATTAAGAAGCCACAGCTTGATCCTGGAAAATTGGCCAATTATAGACCAATTTCAAATCTCCCATTTATGTTGAAAATACTAGAAAATGTAGTGTCCTCCCAACTATATTCATTTCTACAGAGAAATAGTATATATCAACGATTTCATTTTCAGGATTTAGTCCCCATCACAGTACAGAGACTGCACTTAGCAGAGTTATAAATGACTTGCTCTTATCATCTGATCGTGGCTGCATTTCTCTTCTAGTGCTTTTAGATCTTAGTGCTGCCTTCGACACCATAGATCACGTCCTTCTCTTGAATAGGATTGAGAATTATGTTGGCATTTGTGGACTTGCATTAGCATGGTTTAGGTCCTATTTAGCAGACTGCTACCACTTTGTCTGCGTAAACAAGGAATTGTCAAATCAAACAAAAGTTAAGTATGGAGTGCCTCAGAGATCAGTTTTAGGGCATCTGTTTTTTTCCTTATATGTGCTTTCCCTGGGATATATTATAAGGAATCATTTTGTAGTTTGGAAGGTGTCTTTGGCATTGTTGGGCTGTGCCAACTAAGTGGCCCAGTGGTTAAAGCATTGGGGTATGGTTCAAAAGGTTGTGAGTTCAAGTCAATTAAAGTACAGTTTTAAAAATTGTGCTCCTGTTGACCTCTGAGTCTTCCTGTTGTGCTTAGTACTATGTAGGCTGGACTACTTTGCATAATTCCTGCTTGAATTCAAATCCACTTGGCAGTAACAAAATTGTTATTTTTTATTAATATTTTTTTTAATGCATTGTTGAAGTCAATTGTTATGCTTTATCAACATCATGTCCTGAGGATACCTGAACTGTTTGGGGACAGTTCCACCTATTGTTAAATAAATAACCCACACTTGTGTGCTGACTTTAAAATCGGCATGTCTTTTTGCCATACCTAAGCAATGGTGGCTAAGTGTCTCAGGTTCTTGACAATAGCTCAAGGGTTGTGGGTTTGATTCCCCCACCTCAGCAAGTCATGCATTAGAAATGTCTGTAGTTCTGGAGATTTTTGTATTGTGCTTTCTGAGTGGTTGCTGTTTTATTCCCCAATTAATTTTGTTTTTGATATTTCATGAAAAGTCAAATGAACATGACATTTATAATGGTGACTGCTGTGCTTGTCTGTAAAAAAAAACTTCTTAGCTTACTCTGTTCCTTGGTGACTGTTAGCTGTGGTTAGAGCCATTTAATATCAAACAGGAAGATCCTGGTTTGATCCTGCACTGATGCAAGTCTGAGTGTGTTATATGTGTTCTGTGTTCTCTGGGTTGTGCAGTGGTTGCCATGTTTGTGCTTGGCCCTGTTGTTGCTTGCAGCTATATTTTGTCTTGTTTTCAGAGAAATCTAACTAAATTTAGTGAGGTTTATGCTTAAAATAACCATTTACCATATACCATAAAATAAGAAAAAACTATTTGCCAATGGAGTAAGAAAAATAAACTTAATTCAAAGGGAAAACAAGTTTATTTTTCTTATCCCTTTAGAATGTTTTTCTTGTTTTAAGCTTAAAATGGACTAAAGTTTGTCATATTTATCTGAAAACAAGACAAACGAACTTATGCTATTTTGCTTGTCAAAGAACAATTGACCATACCGACTTCCGGTAGAGTGAACATTGGCATGTTTGTCTGCCGCTGCTCTCCGGGTTCTTTTCAATGTTTTTAGATGCTTTTAATTTAGTGGCCTTTTGTATGAGTGACCTCAGAAATTCAAGTTTTATACTTCTCTTTTATGGCCAATCTTATGGACTATTGACTTTTTAGTTTGTTTGAAATCTATGCTATACCTCACTGACTGGATTACTTCAAAGGAAATTAACACCGCTGCACTCATCAACGGTCTTCCCCGGGACTGCTACATGCAGTCTTAAATAGGCTGCTTGATTCCCTGTCCATCGTCGACATCCAGTGGGGCTGGAGTGCGTGGACTTTGAATTTGAGTCGTGTTGGTGGATGCATTGAAGATGTTCTGCCTTCTGTTGCCCATCTTGGCCTGTTGGAGTTTTGCTTTGGCCCTCACCAGTTTCAGTAGAGAACACCCTGCTTGTTTGCAAGTCCATGCAATCATTTTCCTTCTGATATGGTGTTATTCTACTCATCTCTGGATTTACAGCGTTTGAATTCCTTGGACCGGCTGTCAGATGGAATATACAACTATTGCGCTGCACTTGGAATTCCGCGTCACCCCCGGTATGTCCATCGAGGGTCACGACGACATCCCTGCAGATTACCGGCTGATTACCCTGACAACCACCACATACCGGCCATCTGTTCTTCACACCATCGCCCTTCGCCCAAATTTTAAAGATTGACATCTTGGGCCCTGCTTTCTGTGCACTTGTGTACAGACCTCCCAGATTTAATAAGGACTTCATCCAACAATTTTCGGAATTTCTCTCTGGACTTGTGTCTCGTGGTGACAGACTCCTGATTCTTGGGGATTTTAATATTCACGTATGCTGTCCATCAAAACCTCTGGTAAATTAATTAATCTCCCTCACTGAGTCTTTAAATATTGTATGACATGTCACTGGTCCAACTCACAATATGGGACATACATTAGATCTTGTGTTGTCTTATGGTCTTTCTGTATCCAACTTAGAGGTCTTAGATATTGGCATTTCTGTCAATTATTCAATAATGTTTGAGTCTGTCTCTACGTGTCCTCTCTCTACTTTTTCTCAGACCCTTATGTCACTCCCGGTCCATTCACTCAACTACTGCCAAGCTTTTTTCAGAATTTTATCTAACGCATTTCACAGATGATGTTTTAGCTGGACTCAACACTGAATCATTGGTTGAAGCTTTTACTAAATCTTGTACTTTTACACTTGATAATGTTGCACTGCTCAAGCCGAGGAGAATTAAGGGTGTTTCACAGCCTTGGTTAAATGACGTCATTCGCGCTTTCAGACAAGAGTGTAGAAAAGCTGAGCGCAAGTGGATACGAGACAAGCTTCAGGTCTCTTATGATATTTTAAAGGAGTGTTTAACAAACTATCAGAGAGCTGTAAAGGAAGCAAAAGCCAAGTTTTTCTCCACATTAATCTCTGATAATGCAAATCAACCAAAAGTATTGTTCAAAACAATTTATTCTGTTTTAAACTCAACTAAAAATGCTTTTCTGGATGCCACCAAGAGAACTGTGAAACATTTTTAAACTTCTTTACTCACAGAATTGAGCAGATTGCGATTGTACCAGCACAATTTAATCAACCACTAATACCTTCCCTGTCCAGCTCCCTGACTTAGGGAAGGTGTATGTTCTTTATGTGGACAACTGGTACAGCAATCCCACACTGTTCCAGCATCTCTTGTCTCTTGGCACAGGTGCCTGTGGGACTTCACTCGCTAACAGAAAGGGGATGCCAGCCTTTACAAGTAAAATTACCAAGGGCCAGGTAGAATTTAAGGCAAATGGAAATCAATTGGCAATGAAATGTCATGACAAGAGGGATGTCCACATGTTTTCCACTGTCCACAGGTCCACAATGTCTGCCAGAGAGAAGACTGACCACATCACCGGGGAGAGGAACATTGCAAAAAATCAGGTTCTTAGTATTTTATTCTTGTTTTCCCAGTAAAAAAAATATTCTAAAAACAAGATATATTTAATTAGTCAAGTCGTCAACCTTTATTTATAGAGCACATTTAAAAACAATAGAAGTTGGCCCAAAGTGCTTTACAGATCAAACAAACAAAATGACAGAGTGATATAAAAACAGATTGATTTAAATAGTTAAATATAAAACATAATAAAATAAATAAAACACTGTAAAATGCAACATCATGTATTTATCCATTTCAAACTATTCAATTATCTATTCAAAAGCTACAGAATATAAATATGTTTTTAAAGAAGATTTAAAAATGGCTAACCTCACATGGAAAGGGAGACTGTTCCAGAGATTAGGACCTATCACAGAAAAGGCACGGTCACCTAACCCTAACCCTTAGATCTATAGCGACAACGAGGAACCCTTAATAAAAGCTGATCAGAAGACCTGAGCGCTCTGGTGGGGGAGTAAGGGTGTAGAAGGTCACTGATATATTGGGGCGTGAGACCAGATAGTGCCTTGTAGACATAAATCAGAATTTTAAAATCGACCCTGAATTTCACTGGAAGCCAGTGTAGAGATGCTAAAACTGGGGAAATGTGATCCCTCTCTCTTGACCCTGTTAAAATCCTAGCTGCCGCGTTTTGAACTAGCTGTAGGCGGGATAATGCAGTTTGGGCCAGACCAATGTACAGTGAGTAGCAATATTCTAACCTTGATGTAATAAGTAAGTGGATCACAATTTCCAAGACTTTATGGGAAAGAAAATGTTTTATTTTAGCGATAGGTCTCAGGTGGAAAAGCTACCCTTGACAACAGCACTGATCTACTTATTAAAAAGGAACGATGTAACACTTCTCAATGGAAGGAGGAGGCAAGAAGCAAGGTTTCCTGGTTCAGGTAGGCGTTTTAATTGTGCACCCTGTCGCTTATAGTTCCACACACACTCAACAGTTTCACAAGTGAATAGTTACTTAAAGAGACCCACTTCATTACATCATCAGCATAACAATATATAACACCGTGGCCTTCCTTGCGCCAATCTCTCTCTCCGACTGCTGGCGATGTGGCTCTTTTAAGCCGCTCTCCCCATGCTCACTGAAATTAGAGACAGGTGTTAGACAAAATTTAGCTCAGGTGTAAGCGCCCTTACCGCTTTCTCTCGCAAGAGATGCTTGACCACGCCCCTGCTGCCACAAACGAGGAGTCTAAAATCGCTCCAAGACTCCTCACATGATCTTGTACATTCGATGACAGAGGATCCAACTGGGCAACCAGACCAGGTAAGGAGGACATGGAGGAACCTAAAATCAGAACTTCGGTTTTGCTTTCATTCAATTATAAGAAATTGTTTGCCAGCCAATGTTTAATATCTTTGAAGCAATTTAGGGCATTCTCAGATGAACAATTATTGTCTACACTCACTGGGAAATAAAATTGGGAATCGTCAGCATAACAGTGATAAGATGTGCTGTACTTCTGAAAAATAGAGCTCAGAGGAAGCATATACAGTGAAAATAACAAGGGTCCTAAAATTTACCCTTGAGGGACACCACACTGTAATTTAGCTGACATAGAAGAAAAATTACCTAAATTTACAGAGAACATCCTTTCTTTTAGATAGGATGAAAACCACTAGATGGCCGCACCCTGGATGCCAACCATACACTCAAGACGATTGAGGAGAATATTATGGTCGATAGTGTAGAACACAGCACTGAGATCTAATAAAACTAAGACGGCAGGTGAACCTGAATCCATGGAGAGTAAAATATCATTAATGACCTTGAGCAATGCAGATTCAGTGCTGTGCAAGTGTCTGAAACCAGACTGAAATGTATCTAAAATTTTAAATATATTTAGATAGGAGTAGAGCTGCGAATAAAAAACTCTCTCCAAAATCTTGCAAATATAAGGCAGTTTGGAGATTGGTCTGTAATTGTTGTGTATTGCCGAATCCAAAAAATTGCCGAATTTTTTTTTTTTTTTTTTTTTTTAACAAACGATGTAGAATTGCATGTTGAAAACTACTTGGAACAACTCCACTTGCTAATGAGCTGTTAATTATAGCTGTCACACTGGAACTGATAGTCATGAAAACTTCATTAAGAAGGCGTGGAGAAAGAATATCCAGCTTGTAAATGGAACACTTCATCTTAGAGACTACATCTGCTAACTGTGCTGACGAAACTGTTATAAAATGAGTTAGGGGCCAATAAGTACATGACGATGGACCCAGAGATTCCCTCGACCCAGTGGTTGATCCTGTGTAGACAATCATGTCCTGCATGTAACCAGAGAGTAAATCACACAAAAACAAAACCTTGACCCCCAAACTTTGCATCTTTGCTGGTGTTAACATTGCAAAACACCATCCTGCCCTTCCACTTCATTAATGACACATCCACACAGATATCCTTGAATAGCACAAAATGAGGAAGTGATGACTGTATTTGTTTTTCTTATTTTATGGAGGGGATCGCTGACACAGGCAGTAGCACTGCTGCTAAATTGCAGGCAATGGAGGATGTGGAAGGGGTCTTGGGAGAACAAGGACCTGAAAAATGTGGTCAGAAACGTGTGATCCATGCTCCAGTACTCCCATAAAGACAACTGTCACAAAAAATGTGTATGTCTCATTGACATTAGTCGGAGCCCACTTTGCCAGATTTCCTTTCACACCAGGTGGTTTTCTTCAGCTGAGGTAAAAGTGACGTGCTGTGATGTCACTTGTCACTGGGGAAAGGGAATACTAGTGATAGGCTATTGGTTAGGGTTAGTGTTAATGACCCTAACCCTAACATTCTAAATCTCGTCAGCCACTCTTTACAGTATCACAGTTTAAAATAATTTTAGATATTTTTAAATATGTTTTATGTTTTAAAGAATATGTAATATCTTTTGAAAGTATATCAACTAAACTTTAAAGAAACATCTGAATTTTTATGATTGAACTTTAATAATTAGAACTAAAATGTAGAAACCATGCATGAATAAAAATTTTCATATTAAATAAAATAATGACTATATAATTTAATTGCTGTCAAACATTTCAAACATTGGTCCAGTTAGTCAGATTCAAAGAATCAAAGCACAAAAAATTCCTGTTAAATATGATTTACCTTAAAGATTTCAGAAGCTTGTCTCACCTCTTTGTCTACACTGTTGACTTGGTCACTGATCTTTTTTTAATTAATTTTTTTCTAAAATATATATGCCATGAACATCAACATTACCATTAATCTAAATTCAAAGTAATAGCCAAACAAAAAACATGGAAAAGTCAAAGAAAAATATAATTGTTTAGATGTATAGCAGGGGTGCTCACACATATAAATGAGATCTACTTTTTCATAATGTTATTAGAGCAAGTTATACCATACACAATATATACATAGTTGGTAGTGAAATTTGACAATACTCTATACCTATTTTGATACCACAGCAAATAAAAATACTTATTTTTTAATTATGTAAGCATTTTTTCAAGTTCTCAAGTAATTATTCAAGACAACAGTCTGTAATCAAATAAGAACAGATATGCAAATTAATAAAACAATAAAATAAATAAATATATAAAATATAAAAACAATAGCACAACAAAACAAAAATTTTAATTAAGAAAACAGTGATTTTTAACAGCTTAAAAAATGAACAGCAGTAGCATATCAAATATAGTAAACATTCAGAATGAAATTAAATGTAACATAAAACCACTAGCTACTGGTCTTTACTGTTTGATTATATTCCATTAATACTTCTTAAAGCTACTAAATTTATTGAGCCAAGAGCAGTGAGCGGTTTATTTGTTTCCTTGTTTAGAAGCAGGTCTATTAGGTTACATTTATATTTCAAGTCGAATATTTTGATACAAATCCGTTTTTTTGTCCCACTGTTAACGTTCACTTTAGACATTACTGACTGTTACTCACCAAGACGTGCATTTGTGGCGTAATTTTAAAGTGTATCTGAACATTTGGGCATGTATCCACATTACCAAGAGTGCTCTAAGATCACAAGTGCATGTAAAGAGCACACATTAATTGCATGTCAGTCAAACAGTGTGTGGCTACAGTAGCAGGAAAAGAAAAAGTCAATCTTTAATATTTTTGTTATTTGTGTCTTTTCTCTCTCTCTATCCTCTTTCCCTTTTGACCTGTTATCGAGATCAATGTAATGAGCACGTCTGATATATACTGTGACATTAAATTATTGTTGTCACACACATGACTCTAAGAAATCCCAGATGTCTGTCCCCTTAATTGTTTTGAATGGGGGTTGTGCATGAGAGATTATTGGTCATTCAGTGTTTCAGTAAAAAAGACTAACAATAAAGAAGTCAGAGATTTAAAAGTCTTTAAAAGTTACCAAAATGCATAATGTTTTAATCTTTTTAACAACATTAACTTGCAATAGTCAAAGATGACTTTTCTGTTTGCTCATGTCTTGACTCGGCTTTTGGGCTCATTAATATTATGTTGTCTGTGTTCACTCAAACCGATTTGCTGAACATGGACTGTGACATGTGAGCCCTAACCAATGGGATTAGCACTTTTGAGTTATTTCTGCCCACTCTCGAAGCAACCAGCTGGCAGAGGCTTCCCCTGGGTCAGGCTTTGTATTAGGCGAACACACCAGTGTGATTATATGTGCCAAAGGGTTAAATAATATCAATCAATGAGTCAACGTTTCTACATTACATGATAATAAAACTGTTAATCAAACGTATGCGGAAAACAGTGTTCAAAATATGGTAAATTATAGTATTTTTCTAATCTGACACCCATACAATAAATACTAGCATTGCAGCATGGTGTATCAACTAGGTTGCTAGGAGACATCTCAGGTGCCAGTAGAACACCTGCTAACCCTAACGGGAGCATTGCAGTTTGTTTGTTAAAACGTTGTCTTCCGAACATCGTGCACTGGAACATTAAGACCACATTAAGAAGCTTCAAAACAACATTTATTGTTTGAATTTGGAGATAACATTTACAGGGTTTAGAAGCTGAAATTAAAAATAAAATAAAACACAAAACAGTCAAAAACGTGTTTTGGTCTAGAATCACATTTCTGTGTAAACAGACAATTGCTGCCTCTGACTCAACATGATAGAATGTGTAACATTTGAAAGAACCAAGTAAATTCATTAAACATCTTAGCTTTAAGGATTTAAGACAACTGTGAGGTTTTCCTAACTTTAAGATGTTATTTTCTTTAAAGACCATTTTGTTTCAGAGAATTTGAAGAACAATCTTAAGAAAAAAAGATGAGAACTTTTTTAATGTTTTTTTCAGGAATACAAAATATTATTAACTTTTTTCTTAAGTTAGGGTTAGGTTAGGTAGTTAGGTAGAAAATGGTAGTTAAGAAGAATTTTCTTCTTAAGAACATTTCGTGAATCTGATCCCAGGTTTACATTTTCAAAGGTTTGTTTTTTTTGGTCTTCTGTTTTGGACAATAATCAATTTGTTTCAGCTTTTTGATTGGTCAGGACTTCATTGCTCCCATCAACCTGACCAATCGCAGCAGTGCTCTACCATTTATAAGAGCTGGAGTCAGACCTGCAGGCTGTTTGGGTGCGATCATTTGAAATAGCAGCGTGAGCAGTTGAAAGCTACGTTGGGTGAGTTGTTCCAAAAAATACAGTAGAGTTTCTTCTCTAAAATCTTTTTATTTCATGTTTATAATAACTTTAGTTACTTTTACATTTAAACTGCTCAATGAGGACTGCTTTGAGAGGATGTGTGTTGTAAAAAGTCCTATATAAAAAAATTATTTGACTTCGACTGCATACATTTTTGAGGGATGACCTTTCCTCTCGGTAGTGTCTGGTTGGCATGATTGTAACCTTCACTCTTGGATAATTGATCCAGCAGTGCTATCTGGGTTGTCCAAACAAATTTTTTTTTACTTTTTACCCTTTTCCAAACTGATGCAGTTTGAGTACTCTTTCTCCTCCTGCTGTACAATACTCTTCACCAATGTTCTTTAGTTCTACACCCTGACCAATGATCCTTGTTCAGAGTGGTATTCTATTTTGAGAGAAAAATGCTATTTAATGTCAGATTGAGGCCAATTGTTGGGTGATTGTTTTGCCATAAGGGTATTATTTCCCTAGCTGTGTAAAAATGGAGCTTCCAGAGTAGAGGGGTTGAATATTTCTGCAAACTGCATACTTTTCATTCTGAGAATGCGAGTGCAAATTTTAACAAAAATATTTATTGTACATTCTCAAGTTTTGCAGAATTTACCTCCAAATACAGCCCTCTAACACCATCTTGTGGTTTACTTAAGAATTGTGTTAGGTCCACAATATCTCAATGTGGATTTGTGATGTTTTACTGTGGTGCTTGAAAAAATGTAGAATTTGTGTAATCTTTTCATTGTAATTTTGCCATAGTTCAAATATGTACACATAAATAGCTAAAGTAAACCAATAAACTTGCATTTTTTGAACTACTGAGCATTCAATCTCAAGGGCCATTAACATGTCAATGTGTGACAGACATTTTGGTTAAAATGCCTTTTTAATGTCTCTGAAAAACTGTGTTTTTGGTTAAATTTGACTTGCATTTTATTTATCTAAATGCTAAATGGTGGCTTTGCTTCAATCAAGTGGCTCTTTTAAACAAAAAACCCTAACCCTTGCATCAGTTCTCACTGTGGTCCCTTATGGTTGTTGATTTAAGTTTCTTCGTTTTCTGACCACACTTTATTCATATTCAGCGAGTACTGAGCTCAGTATCGAAAGGAAGGTTTAAATATGTTAAACTGAATTGTAAATGTATGACAAATGTATGAGTTTTTTTTATATTCTCTTTTTCTTTAAAAAGCTCTTGTTTTAATTCATGGTTTTGAACTAGCTTTGGTGTTGTCACATTTCACTCCAAGCTTTTGTGTTGGAAATAATGGCTCTTGTTCTAATTCATGATTTCATTGTAAGCTTGTGTTCTAATTCTTGATTTTGCCGCAAGTTTTTATTAATGATTTTACTGCAAGCTCTTGTTCAGCATCTTAGTTAGGGTTAGGTTAGGATATAGGGATGAAAACCACCACACTCATGCCAGATTGCCATAACTTTTGCCAGGAAGGTGGCAGAGGAAAGCAAGCCCAACCCCCCCCATTTTCGAGGGTGCACTTTCCAGTGGTGCCACCACCAAGTCTCTATGAGGTTAGCAAGTGCCTCAACCCA